>NC_141336.1:26170526-26263026 GCF_037954235.1 Aulostomus chinensis
CGAGCTGTAATCACCTTCTTTTCTTCCTGTCTTCAGGTTCACGTCCCTCCGCTCTATGAGTGCAGCCTGGCTCGTTAGCGCCATCATCTGGCTGAAGGAGATCGCCGTTGGTGTGGTTTTCTTCCACCATAAAGAGCTGAGCACAGACCGCACCAACCAATCGGTGTGCTTCGAGCACTACCCGATGCAGCCATGGGAGTTTCCCATCAACTACTACCGCTTCACTATCGGCTTCATGTTCCCACTGGCAATTCTACTGGTAGGAAAACTGATCCCACATCAGTTTACTGCATTTTAGTGCTTTCAAATCTTATTTACTTCAAGAATTCAGTACACAAGTTAGAGGAAAACTACAATGAACATGAAACTAGAATGTGCTGCTGTCCTGAAGGTCCTGCTTGTCACCAGAGTGGCAGCAGACTGCTCCTCGGGATGAAGAGCTTCCCTGAGGAGGAGGAGGAGGAGGAGGAGGAAGATGACGTGATGTTGACTTGATGTTTTTTTCGGTGCAGATCAGCTACCTGTGCGTCCTCCGTGCTGTGGGTCAGAGCGCCGGAACACAGCCGGACCAGAAGACCAGGATCAGGCAGTTAGTCAGCAGCACCATCCTCATCTTTCTGGTCTGCTTCTCCCCGTACCACATCTTCCTGCTAGTGCGCACCCTGCTGGAGCGCGACTGCAACTTCATCACAGGTGCTTTTTTTCTAAGTGGTCCTGTGAAGAGGTCTGGAGGGGTTTCTGCTGGGACCTGAAGTTCTGAGACCTGTATGAGTTTGGTACTGTGTGTTATTTTGTCTCTGGGTCTCCTCAGATTCAGGGATGAGGACCTCTAAGACCTCTTACCCGTGTCTAAAGGTGGAAACTGTGGTGTCACCCATCTTGTGTTCTTCTCCAGGAATATTCAACTACTACCACCTGTCCCTGTTGCTCACCACTCTGAACTGCGTTGCTGACCCGGCGCTCTACTGCTTCGTCAGTGAAAGTGCTCGCCACGGCCTCTATAAGGCCGTAGTCCGGCCCGTTACCAGGATTCTCTGTTGCTGCTTTCGCAGCGGCACCGCCAGTCCCTCCAACCCGGCCACCGACTCCCACGAGGTGGCTACTGAAGAGAACAACGGCCAGCTGACTGTGACTCTGCTCACACACACCAGCACCCTGGACAACGGCAAGAACACAACTGTGATCTCACGAGCTGATGACAGAGGCGTCGTACTACCTTTAACTGTGCAGAACAGCAGACACGGAGGAGACGGCTGCACAGTCGGGCTGGACGACACCAGCCTCAGGACGGACAAGACCGTCTGTTGATAGCAGCAGACACTAGGAACTCAGTAGGAAGTGACCTCAGGCCGCCCCCCCCCCCCCAACACACATACACAGACAGCTGTTTACATTTGAATACTTTGAGCTGTGGATACGCAACAATGACAAACCTACCAGCAAGTCAACAGTTGAGATTCAGCAGAGCCACATCAAAGCCACATCAAAGCCAGATCAGAGCACCGAGGAGGACGGCATCCTCAGTGCAGAGGCTGAGTTGAGCATTCAAGAGGAACTGGAACTCTGGAGCTCAACTTTGAGGTTCAGGAAGATAAAACCCTGTTCATATTTGCCACTGTGGAAAATAATTAAGGTGAGCCTCCAAGGCCGCTAGCAACAACCTCATGTCCCAAATGAAATCATTTACTGAACTGGGTTTTTTCTGGTATTCATTTGGCATCTGTTTCAGTTCAGATATTCAACAAATCAAACCAAGAAACCAATAACAGAATGAAGACAATTCAGTTTATTGGAAAAGTGTTTTTAAAGTGAGAGTTCACTCTAAAACCTCAACTTGCTTTTCACAATAGGATTCTTGAGCTCACCCAGATGTTTCTGTCCCTCCTGCAATGCTTCTTGTGACTTCGGAATGCAGAAAGATCCAGCCATGTTTCTGTTGTGCAGCACGGCCGACTGCTAGCTGCGTAGCGGCTGTTAGCCTCCATCTGCTCGTTCAGGTCTGCTTCCCCAGTGTTGCATGCGTGTAAATACACCGTCCCCGTCTCCCGCTTTATGTAGAGAATCTCTGAATTACTGAACAGTAAAGTTGTGCTCACTACTTATCGTGTAAATGTCAAAACTTTATCAAAGTCGCAACCCAACCAACCGACATGTGAGTTTACCATCATTTTCCTCCATCGTCCTCATGCAAGCAGAACAGTTGCTATGGAAATTATAACATGTTTTTAATGAGAAATGTTCCAATTATAGATCTTCACACTGACAAATGGTGATTTTTTTTTGTCTCTGTCTAATTGACGTGTTGCTTTTTGCTCTCTGGTTCAATTGATTTTTACAAAATGTCTCTGTGCCTTCCTCACACTTGTGAAGGCATCTTCCAGCCTTCAACGTGGAGCCATGAAAAATACCTCATCCCTCCTTCCTGCTCGTGAAAGTCAGAGAGGAAGGTGAAGTACAGCCCGTAAGGTGAGGGCTGTGACCATCCTGGAACTTTGGTCCTTGAGCTCTGGTTTCCATGACAACAAAACCTCACACAATTGCAGCCACTCAGGAAACACTTTAAGTGACATTAAAAATTGCAGTTTTAATTATTGTGGAATAACGAGAGGCAGCAAACTCGGGTGATGCCACACTTCCTCTGACTGCTGTCGGCACCATTTGGTTTAGAGTTGCAGTGGAGGTTTCGGCTCAAATAACGGATTCTTTTTATCAGCTGCGATGTTGCACTTCAGGAAGTGGTGAGGCTGTGCATGCTGTGGTCAGTTGTGTGTGAATAGTTTCAGTTTATTGGCTTTAGGAGATCAACTAAACAGTCGTCAAGGTGAATCAGGAGTTGAGGGTGAAAATGAGCGTTTGTGAAAACAGACGGTTTTCTATGCGTGTCATCGTGTTTGTTTTTGAAACAGAATGAATCCTTCCTCTGGAGACTGTGTGTGTGTGTGTGTGTGTGTGTGTGTGTGTGTGTGTGTGTGCGCGCGCGCTAGAGAGTGTATTAATCTTGGCAGTATCAGCTCCTCCTGGCAGCTGCTGTCATCCAGCAGGAAGTCACATTAATTTAGGGTCATGGGGATCGAGGGTCACAGTTGAAGAGCAGATGAGAGGAAGAGCAGGACAGAGGCAGAAGCTGCCTTCCATTTATTAGATGGAAATCTTTTTGCAGTAAAAACTATGAACAGAGGTTATACTATCATGAAAGTACTTCATGAAGACTACCCATAATACCTTGCATGCGATGCAGCAATTTTAAAGGTTGAGATGGCATGAATTGTTGCAGCTTTTAACACCTCATTCATTCAAACCGGGTCCCTCCTCCTGGACTCAGCAGCACTGAAATCCCATATCCCCAGTTTAGGACGGGCTGAGCGCAGGCTAGGATCGGCTGAGCGCAGGCTAGGACCGGCTGAGCGCAGGCTAGGACCGGCTGAGCGCAGGCTAGGACCGGCTGAGCGCAGGCTAGGACCGGCTGAGCGCAGGCTAGGACCGGCTGAGCGCAGGCTAGGACCGGCTGAGCGCAGGCTAGGACCGGCTGAGCGCTGGCTAGGACCGGCTGAGCGCAGGCTAGGACCGGCTGAGCGCTGGCTAGGACCGGCTGAGCGCAGGCTAGGACCGGCTGAGCGCAGGCTAGGACCGGCTGAGCGCAGGCTAGGACCGGCTGAGCGCAGGCTAGGACCGGCAACTCTGCAGACAAAGCCACACCATCTATGTCAGAAGTGACGACCGAACCAGATTAATTTTGTATAAATATATTCTTTTTGAAGGAAAATGCTGGTGACTTTACACACACACCAACGTATGAGTGTATGCCTGTGTATACTGTAAATGTATGTGTATAAATACATAAAGATTTCAGTTTGACACATTTTATTTCATTTATATTTCAATTAATACAACACAGTCCTTAGAACTCCTATGTTACAAAATGATTACGTTCACGCTGAGCTGCAGCACATTTTTAGAAACAAGTCTGAATTCCTCTCATTGTTTGTCTTTAATTCTCTGACAGATGACAAACTCACTATTCAAACATGAAAAACTTGGTTTGTACTCTGAGTGATGGTGATTTCTTGTGGCTTTGTATCAAGGTTCTTCCAGTACTCGATCTCACATGAGAAAGACTGGCAGGAATCAAGGCTTACATGGGGTGGAGCCTAGAGTGACCTCCAGTAGCCCTGTGATGATGTCAGAGTGAGTAGGGTGGAAGGTCAAACCATCTACCTCCATGGCCAAGTGAGCAGTTTTCCCACTTCGAATCCCAAACCGCATCAGTGTGGACAGGATAGACTCCTCCTACAGAGAGAGAGAGAGTGAGTCAGCAGACAAACCTGAGAACTCTGTGTGTGTGTGTGTGTGTGTGTGTGTGTGTGTGTGTGTGTGTCTTGGCCACATACCTTGTCCACAGATGGCAGGTTAGCTGTCCAGTCCTGGAGCTGTTCTGGGGGGGTTGTTGGTTTTATTCCCAGTCCTTTCCTCAGGTATCGCTGGTGGGCGGGGCATGTGTGCAGCAGGTAAAGGCCACAGGCCACAGCGTACCCCCCCCAGTTAGACACCCCTGTAGGAGGGACAGGCTGGTTACTGAGTGGCCAAAACCCTGGCCACTGCAGTTCACAATACTGCCCTCTAGTGCTGTGATTGACAACACAATCATACTTGTTCATCTATGGTACAAAGCACTGACTGTACAACTAATACTCTACCAAAAGGTACTTTTCCTTCCAAGTACTCATTAATAGGAGTATTCAGCTCACTAAGATGTTTTTCCCTCCTGCATCACTTCTCAGTGACTCCAGGTTGCCACGTATGTTTAGCTTGAATCTAACAGAGACGAATGCTAACACTGTAGCGTGATGGTGACGTGTCATACCAGCCGTGATGGCGTAATCAGCAGGAACATCACAGGCGATGAGGCTCCCTTTGGGCATCAGGCTCTTGACTCTGTCCTTCAGCCGACCCATCCCCAGCTCGTTACCGCCGTCCCCGATGCCTGCAGACACCACCGGGACCTGGTGATCAACAGTCCTTGTGTCCCTCACAGGGACGCCAACGTTATCTTACATAGCAGGTGATGATCATTCAGCTACAAGTACATCCAGTCGGTCTAAATACTCCAGTACAAGAGTAGCAGGATGTATATCTCAGGTGTATGTCTACATGCTACTGAGTCAGGTGAGCAGGTTCAGGGTGAGAGGAAAACTGGCTTCACCTGAGCGAGACATGAACAAATAATTCCTACTGCATTTTCAGATTCTACCATCAATTCCTGAACATCTCTTGGCTGGAATATTTAAGGTGAGCGTGATGAAGTTAAACTGACAATGATGTCACACCGTGTTGTAGTAGTACTGTGTTGAGTACCTGTGGTAGTAATTCCAGGTAAGTCTTTGGCAGCAATGAACAGGTCATCCACTGGATCCACCAGATGTTTGATGTTTACGCCTCTCATGTTGTAGTAATTTCCATCTTCAGCTCGCCCACTGCGCTCTATCGCCACCATGTGGTCGTACCTGACAGGAAACATCATAAGCACTTCTCTGACTCCTCATGTCAGTTTAATATTCCATAACAGCTACTACCTCTTTTGTAAGTGTTCTTTAAAGAGTACTCGCCATTATGAACGACATGACTGTTTCTTTTGTTTCTTCATAGATACAGAATGTTAGCAGCTGATGTCATGAAACTGTCATTCAGATGAAAGGCATGAAGGCTAAGAGTCCTTTAGAGCCGGGGTGGGCGACCCTGTGCCATGGAGAGGTTCTCCTCCCAACCCTTTAACAGGTGATTCCACTGATCAACACTCCTTCAGACACAGACGAGTGTTGATCAGTGGAATCACCTGTTAAAGTGTTGGTTGGGAGGAGAACCTCTCCATGGCACAGGGTCGCCCACCCCGGCTCTAAAGAGTCTTCAGCCACTCTGACGATGCCGATGTCACAGATCAGCTGACCTGGGCCTGCTGGGGTCGCCATTGTGACACAGAAACTGCAATGTTGAGTCTGGGGCGCTGTTTTCAAAGGTGACCAGTGGGATTGTAGTTTTCAACACACCTGGGGGATGGGATGGGGGGGTTAAAGAGTCATTGTAATTTTTTGGATTACGTAGTGCGAGGCAGCGCTGACGTCACCTGTCCTCACGGCCTCATCAATGATGGCCTGGTTCATCTCCAGGGCTCTCCTGTCCGTTACCATTGTCACACGCTTCCCCAGGGACAGCAGCATGGTCGCCATGGCGATGGCTCCTGGTGGGCCGTCTGTCTCGTCAGGGGGGCTAAAGGTGAGACACCAATCACAACACTATTTAGACACCTACAGGAATGTGGGAAGTACTTCCTGTTCCAGTGCCGTGATATCAGAGTGTGTTTCCTCCATCCAGGTGTGAACTTCCACCTGCTAAACAACTGCTGCAGGTAAATAAGTGTGTCACACGTTTCCAGGGTCACCGACTCACTCAAAGATCTCCAAACGTTTCCATGAGATAACTGCCACTCATTCTCTGCCTGCCCGTCACCATCACTGGGATGCGTCTCATCACCAGCGTCACCAGAACGTTGACACCTGGATGGCAACGTTCTGGCACCTGCTGGCTGTCCATCAACAGAATGACTCCACCGCAGCATGCAATTATATAAGTGTGAAGCATTTGTATGTACCTGTACATGTAGTGTGTGGGGAAGCCCGTTGTTATGGCAACGGAAGAGGAGTGGGACAGAGCCAGACAGGACCGCAGAAGTTCATCTTCAACAAATAAAGCCTTGATGCCTCGTTGACCTGTCAGACAGAGAGTCCAGTTCACCTCTGACATGTGACTCGGTACAGGGCTCCTTCCTCTCATAGTAGGAAGAATATTAAAAAGCTACAGTCCTGGAAGTGACTGACATGTCAGACGGGGGTCTTGGCCCGGGAAGGGAGGCCCGCCTCCTGCCTGCCCCTTGACTGGATGAAGTCTGAGCTGGAATTCTACTGTCAGTGAGAAAGTTGAGGAACCTCAGCACTCATTTACCTGGGTCCTCTCCAATGATGGCGTCCAGCTGCCGGATCTTCTCCACGGCTCGCTGAGATGCCAGACTGTACAACAGGGGATTGTGGGATATGAGGAAACAGAGAGGGTCTCCATGGTCTGGGGGGGGGCTTGGAGGGGAAGAGGTGGAGGAGTCGGGGAGGTCGGTCAGGAACATGCAACCTGGTGAGTGACTGAACGCCAGTGGAGGCTCTGGAGGGAGACGGATTGTAAAGATGAGAATCCCTGTCACAGCACTCGGACTTGTGAATGTTGTCAATGGATTTCCTGATAACTTCATTGAAACCACTGGAGCATTTATTCTTCACCAGAGCATCCTAATACTGACTACTGCTGAGTATCGCCTCCACAGCCGTGACCCCACAGGCCCAAAACACCGGGACGTCCCTGGGCTCAGGCTCAACTCGGTCCCCATAGTCCGGTCTGGACAAGTCCCCTATGCCAAGGAGAGCTACACACACACAGTAAGTTTTACATGTACATGTGAGTGAGGGTGATTATCCTGTGTGTGTGTGTGTGTGTGTGTGTGTGTGTGAGAGAGAGTGTGCATGCGTGTGTGTGTGCGTACCCGGGTCTCCTATGTGTATAGGGGCTCCGTGTGCGACTGGATTTAGGTGAGTTGTCTTGATCGCTACATCCAGCAGGTCAGCAGGGATGGGACGCATTGTGACCACTAGAGGGCAGCTGAAGACTCCTGCAGGAACACAAGGAATAGCAGTCTGGACCCCACACACACACACACACACACACACACACACTCGTTAAGTATTCGCTGTGCCCAGAAAAGGATTTCATTGGAACACACCAACTTTTTGGGAAAATCATTTATTAGCAAGAAGCTTGCTAACCCTTCTCTCCTCTGCAGCTCAGAGCCATGGCAGGTAGCTTAGCACAATGACTGGTAGAGGGTGGGAAGTGTTAGCTGCCTGCATTAATAGAAGGAGGGTTGTGTAACGTTGGGGATGAACACCAGTTTAACATGAGGAGACATTGTAGTCGTAGGATCTAAGTCAGACCGAGGCCTCTGAACTGTGGAGGCCTGCAGTCGTACCTTGTACATGCTGACGTTTGTGCCCTGTTCCACATTCCTGACAGGGACTCCACTTTTCTTCAAACTGCCTTCGAAGCCAAAACTGCAGCCCAGATAGAAACACACCATGTCTGACCACCAGGCGCCGGCCGACTGCTCTGAGGGCCTCCTGGAGCCGAGGGACCAGAGGCGAGACAGGTGGGGTCAGGAGACAAGCCACCAGGTACTGGGCTAGTCTCTGCTATGAACCTGTCCACCCACTACATGGCTGGAGTCTGCTAACCCTAACAAGAATAAAGTGTCTTTTCAAAGAATGATGTTATTTACAGAGAATGGAAGCATGTATAAATGAGTAAATAATTCTATCAACTATCAGCATTTATCAAAGAAAACTTGCTTGTAGAAAACAACAGTTGGATGAGAAGATCAAGAAGGAACTGTTGCAGGGAGGCTACACTCAGAGAGCACAGCTCCTTCATGATCTCCTGCATTCAGGACTGGGTTACCTGGGCTGATAGTCCTGCAGACTGGAGACCGTTTCCACCAGGACGCCATCCTGATACACACAATACTGGGAAATATCTGTCCTGTTGACACACACGTGTGCTCCAGTTTACCTTCTTAAACATGCAACAGATTCAACAGTCACCCACACAACAACATTTATGACTGTATTTTCACATCAGCTCACTGATGGTGTCATGATTCTACATCAAACGTCCCTCCCTTTCAGATCACATCAGTTTCTCTTGTCATACGTCGCCACTTCACCGTAGCAGCTCTTGTCGCTGCTCCTCCACGTTTCCTCGGTCACATGTGGAGTCGTCGGGTTCATCTGTTCACCTGACGACCAGGAGGACGTACAACTGTAGCACGTGGGAGGATCACTATTCCATAACTGGCCCCTCAGCAGAGGTGCTAGTGGAATGACCAGGACACACAACCTCATCAGACGGACGCCCAATCACACTGGAGGCATCCTAGTGACTGAAGCGGGAGCCCCCTGTTGGTAAGCAACTCACCACCGCACTATCACCCCCCCCCCCCATCAAGTACTCGCAATGTCATTCTCTGTCATGTCCAGGTGAGCAGAAACAAAGATGCCTCACACGGTGCGGTAGAGCAAACACAGCCGGCACCTGGCGCTCCATGGAGCAGGACCTGACAGGCCCGTGGTGGGAACTCTCCTCTCACGTGACCTTTCCTCTCACGTGACCTTTCCCAGTCCTTTCATGTTTAAATCATTTATGGAACAAAAGACGAAGCCTGAATTTACGGTGACTGAAGAGGGTGAAGGGACGCCACCACACATTGAGTGGATAGATCCTTGTAAGAGTCCCATCTTTGTCAATCACTTCATCCACAGCTGGGCTTCCAAGCAGGAGTTCTGTCTCAACACGTCCTCTGCTTGCTTTCTTACAGCTGGATTATATTTAGTCTGAATTATTTCCACATTCTCTAAGGAGAACCACACTCTCGTCTTCTGTCCAGCTTGGCTTTCCTTTTGTTTTTGTCTTCTCTTTGCTGTCCATCTTGGAAAAGTTAACAAGCAGCAACAATAATGCTGTCAGAGGATGATGGAAGAGGAACTAAAGTGCAGATTCCTGAATTATGATGGAAGACGCTGACAACGCCTGCGTCTGTAGCCAAGGGAACAACCAAGAGGCGTTCAGTAGGGGAGGATATTTTCCTACAGACAAAATGTAGCTATTGGGTTGCCTACCAACATGGAGGTCGTTGCTTTGTTCTCTGAACAGTTTGATCCGACCAGGTGTAACACTGCTCACCCAGCAGGCCAAGAGATGCTGACACTTCATGTGTTGAGGAGGTGTGAGGTGGTCCGTGGGACTCCCCAGAGTCCTCCATGAGTATCAGCTGCTAGTTGGGTGTGTGTGTGTGTGTGTGTGGTGAACTGAAGCATCGGTGCTCAGAGGTTTAACCTCGCTAATGGCTGATGTGTCATGGTTAATCTTAAAGCTCTCAGGGTTTAAGGAAGGCCGGTAAAACTCCCCTGACAGTGACAGCTCGCCTTTGATTACTGAGCCCAATCAAGAGTGAAGGTCTGTTGGTGGCACATGTGAGAGTGGTACCTTATATCAGCATGTCTAGCCAGCGGTGGACAGGAGGTCTCTCCTGATTGACTGCGATACAGGAGTGGCAAGGGGGCGGGATTACTGCGGCAGAACGCTTCAAAGTTGTCAGCCAGGTGGTTGGGCAGGAGGATCACGTTAGCTTGCTGGTATCCTGCCACACAAACACACACACACATCTGGTGTAGGTCACACGGGTCACCCGACGGTCATCGGTGCGTTCTACACGTCTGCAGCCCAGAGATGGAACGGTGGCTCACACCTCACACAGGCCTGAATCCCGGACCGTTCCAGCTTCTGTGTGTGCCGTTCACGTTCATGTAATGTTTGAATGACAACTTTCTCCACTGACTGGAAAACATCCACCAACAAAAGCTTCCTTCTACCTCCGACCAGGTGGGCTCCCAGCCCCCAGCTGAGGCCACATCCGTCCATCCGTCCCACCGTGAACGTCCCAGAGCAAGAAACCAACACGCTCACACGCGTGTGACCGGCTCTTCTTACCAGGGGCAAATCCAGTCGTGGTGCTAATTCTCAGATCTTCCCTCCGGATCAACAGCCTCAGTTCAGCAGGACTCAGCACCGTCAGAAGATCCGGCTGCTCCATCACACACACTGGTCTGTGCTGACGTTCCCTTGGGTTCTAGAGCTGAACTTGACACTCAGAGGCAGACCCGGGTCACGTGCACCAGGACTTTAGTACATGTTTAACAAATGCAGCAGCTACGCCTCACAAGAGCGGAGACCCGAGTTAATGTTCATCTGGAGGAGACAACTTTGTGGTTAATCTGTGAGAACTGAGGACAGAGAGGTGACGATTCAAAGTAGCACCAACGGACTTGGAGACAGAACATTTGGGTCCAGGTAACAGAGAGATACAAGAGGTGCTCGCTACACGCCAGGAGGGAGGAGTCACAGGCACCCGAGACCAGGGACACCGTGCGTGTGCGTTACCTGAGTGTGATGCAGAGTTGGAGCTCCTCCTCAAGTATGTGAGGGAACGTCTCGAAGCTCTGACAGCTGTCAGCATGTCTCACCTGAACATCAACACACACACACACACAAGCGATATACACATTATGATCATTATAAGTTTTGTTTGTAACTTCAAGTTGAGGAAAATTAATTAACCAAATGTTCAGTTTTGCAACAGATTGCTGGATGTTCAAGCAGTTATTCAGTTTGGGAACTGGTAAAATTTACAGGTTCCAGTACCATCAAAAAGTCTGAATATTGGTCCAAATCTTTACTGGTTTCGAACCACCAGGCGCACAAAGATTGGGGAAGTCTGAATGTGTGTTTGGCGTCTTATCAACGTCCCAAAGCTCACAGACTTGTAAGAATCTACCGGTAAAACCCTGCACATCCCCGATCCACAAATGCAGCTACTTATCAGCAGTGACTCCTGAGCTCGCGCCTGTTCTGGGCTGAAGGTTATTTTATCAGCTAAAGTCAACCAGCAGCTAAACGAGACCAGAACCAGCAGGTTAGCTTAGCCTGGCTTCATTGCAGCCTGTGACTGGCGACACGCTGTGAAATCAGAACGACGAGCTGAGACGAAGTCGGCTTCGGTGTTTCAGGGATGTCAGCGTTTCTTTCACCTATAAAACGGCGCCAACTGGGTCGTGACGAAGTTCGTGACTCCGCTCCAGGCTCACAGCCGAATCCTTCCGAACTGGAAAGTTTATGGCGAAACTAAACCACGTGATCCCGAAATTCACTCCTGATAGGCTACTGGGAGAAGTTCTTCTTCTTTAGTAGTTTCAGCAGACGAGTCGTTGCAAAGATGTCTTCTGCCCTCCGCAGGTCATTAGTGGAACTACAATGACTAATATTGTGTTCGGCTGATCTCAACTTCACCGCGACGTCACTTGTCCTTTAACTGATGTTGTTTTACCGTCTTTTATTTAAATGACTCCTAAAATGAAAAAGACTCCAGTCATAGTACAGTTTCCTCATTAAAATACTTAAATACTGAAGTACTTCACCCAGAAAGTGAATTTTGCCAAGTTTCTCTCTCCTGTGGAACTTCTTTGTGCAACACAAACAACATTTACATTCCTCAGTCAGCCTTCACTGGTTGTACTTAAACATCATGTACTGCACCTTTAATTACCGTAATAAATGTCAAACTGTGTGACAGGTATTTATGACTAAGGTGAGATATTAAAATGTTAATGAGCGACACATTTTACTGGGCCGACTCCTCTTGATGCTCTCTCTGTCTTCATCTGACTCTAAGACAAAAGCATGTAATCCACAAGACAGGCTGGTTATTGTTCTGGCCTTCGATACCCCAGTACCTGGAATAACCCTGACAGGTATCAGAGAGCAAGTACTTGTACCTGTAGCTCATCATAAACACATGTAAAAGCTGACCACAGACTCACCGGTGAGCTGAAATCCCTCCTATCAGCAACGCAGCAACTTTACCACTGTTGCAGATGTTGCATATTGTTGACAATTTCTGTTTATACGACTGCTTCTATTAGCACTACGACTACTTCCACTACTGCTACCACCACTACTACTACTACGATGACGACAACTAATAATGATAATAATAACAACCACACTGGTTATGGGGAATAAAAAATAACAGAGGTCCATCACACACATGCTCCTGTGTTGGTTTAGTAGGGCACTGAGTGGCATGAGAGTTGATAGACAGTTGACCTTTGACCTTTGCTGCTCCAGGCACTAGTTTGTTAGATTACCCCAGATTTAAATCACGGCTCAACCGCAAGTGATTCTGATAAATGTGCATTTTTAGTGCAGTCAAAGAATCGTGGGATCATTGAAGGAACTGGAGCTTTTCAGTCCAAAGAACAGACAGAAGTTCTTTATGGTTCTGCCATAGACTTAAGTGAGTGTGTGTGTGTGTGTGTGTGTGTGTGTGTGTGTGTGTGTGTGTGTGTGTGTGTGTGTGTGCCTTTAAAAGTTATCAACAATTGCAAAAAATGAGAGTGCACTGCACTATGAGAACTTATCTTTTCAGGGTTTATGAACTTTCAACTTGAGAGTTTGTAAGCTGTTACGTTTGTTACCTGCAGGTTAGCTGATATCTAACTAGCAGTTCCAGGCTGTTGGCAGGATTTTAATGGTCTCTGTAGTATTTAGGACAGTAAGAACTCTCAAATGAGAGTCACTGAGGATTGAAGACAGAAAACATTGTTTACCCAGCAACAACCTTTAATCCCAGGCTGAACTTTGAACTGACCTCCAGCCTTTGTTCCTGTGGGCTGAGGGACTTTATAAAAGCTCCGGGTGGATGAGTGAACGTATGAACCAAGACAGAGAGGATCAGCGAGGAAGCGCATGCCTCAGCCCCAGAGATGAGTTACAGCAAGCTGTGTCTGCTGATGCTGCTGAGCTGCACACTGGCTCGTAAGTAGGAAACCACTGAGATTCAAATACAACTGAGATGAATGTTTGTTGATCAAGTCAAGCTGAAGGAGCTCTGCCTTCACATGCTCGTGTGGTGTGTTCACGACTGCTGCGGACCGTCGCATGTAAATGGAAGCGTGTCAGTGTGAGGCTGCAGCCGGTACCTCTGTTTCTGATCAGCCTTCATCAAACATGTCATCCAGAATAATAACAACGATATCATTGTCAGCTCACACGGAGAGAAGTCTTCCCACAGCATGAAGACTTGTTCCAGTGTGAACAGATCAGTTGTTCTCCTGTGTTTATGGACCAGTTCATGCTGTGGAAAGGAATCTGGGTCGGGACTCGGGACCATCCATGCATCCATGCATCCATCCATCCATGCATCCATCCATCCATGCATGCATCCATCCATCCATGCATCCATCCATCCATGCATCCATCCATCCATGCATGCATCCATCCATGCATCCATCCATGCATCCATGCATCCATCCATCCATGCATGCATCCATCCATCCATGCATCCATCCATGCATCCATCCATGCATGCATCCATCCATCCATGCATCCATCCATGCATCCATCCATCCATGCATCCATCCATCCATGCATCCATCCATCCATCCATCCATCCATCCATCCATGCATGCATGCATCAATCCATCCATGCATCCATCCATCCATCCATCCATCCATGCATGCATGCATCCCTCCATCCATCCATCCCTCCCTCCATCCATCATCCATCCCTCCATCCATCCACCCCTCCATGTTCCCCCTCTTCTCCTGTTCAGGGTGGGGGGGGGGGGTGGAGCCTATCCCAGCAGCCTTCCCCCTGGACAGGTCACCAGTCCATGGCAGGGCCAACACATAGAGACAGACAACCATTGGCTCTCCCAGCCACGCCTACAGTCAATTTAGAGTCTGGATTAACCTGGTCCCTCTTGATGTCTTTGGACTGTGGAGGAAGCTGGAGTACCAGAGAGAACCCAGCAGGAGCAGGGAGAACATGGAGACTCACCCAGAAAGACCCCGTGCTGCAGCCGGGGCTCCACCCACAACCTTCTTGCTGGGGGGCCACAGTGAGGACCACTGCTCCACCCACAACCCTCTTGTTGGGGGGCCACAGGGAGGACCACTGCTCCACCCTGCTGCTTGGATCAGTACCATCGCTTCTATATCCGATTTGTGAATAAATAACTGTCAACCTACTTCAGGCCTGAAGGAACAACAGAGGAAACACGTTCTCATGTTCCAAGAGCAACTGAATGTGTACAAATAAACACCTCAGTCCTCCAGGTGGGAGTTTTCCTCTTTTACACGAGCTGTCGTGGTTCAGTGCAGATGCGTTTTCACACTCACACACAATAATAATCACTGTTAGAGCCGGCAGGAAGTTAAAAACCGTTTCAAAATTTTATCACACAAACAACTGGCAACCCCTGAAACAATTCCACAACCCCTGACCCCCAGGACCACTGGTCCAGATCCCAATCATGGGAACACAGCGTAAGGCGTTAATTCATCAACTGAAGAATTTGGAATCGAAATGAATAACGAGTTCTTCTTTGCGTTTCTCTCCAGAACCAGATGCAAGTGACAGAACTTCGACATGTTTGTGTAAGTTGACATCAGCTGCATTCACGTATACATTGACAGAGCAGGCTGCATGCATGCATGCGTGTGTGTGTGTCTGTGTGTGTGTGTGTGGGCAGATAGAGGGGAGCGCTGTTGCAACCTCACAAACTAACCTGGGGACGGATCAATGGTGACTCTGCTGAACTAATAAACACATGACCTGTTTTCTGGAGATCGCAGCAGAAGTTGATGGACTTTGTGCTGTTCATGATTCTGGACAATAGATGGTGTTCCTCCACTGGGTCCAAGGTCTGCTGCTGAGTGATGATGTGGAACCTATAGGAATATAACATCACCTTTCTAAACAATTAGAGTGACACGTCACATGTGTATTCTGCTTTCCACCATGTGATGCATTTATCCTATTGCAGTGGCATCCAGATTTAAGACCCATAAAAAGTACATGTACCAGTACACCACGGAGGGCAGGAATGGCGTGGTGGGCACTGCTAACCTGAGGAACGGCCCTAAGGTTTCATGTCAGGTACACAAATATTTATGTGTCCTACTTCAGTTCACTTGATAACAGAAGGTTCTTATCTGAGCTGATTTGTGTGTGAACCCGTCTCTGCAGGTTGAGATCGAAGTCCCGCAGACTTGTGGGTTCATCCTGCACACCAGGGACTGTACTCTCAGCGAGGTGTCCCTCATGGATCCCCAGGGTCAGCCGGTCTACAGTCAGGCTCCCAGCTCAGAGGCCTTCAGGGCCGCCATGGAAAAGTTAGTCAAACAGAGACTCTTCACATGATCAGATTTCTCATGATCTATTTTCTATGCTAAGACAAAGAAGCAAGTGTGAGGTCACTCAAAAGAAAGTGCTGAAATCAAACAAACTGTAACAGCTGATAGTCGTCAGACGATGTCGTAGCATTCAACATTCACGGTGCAAACGGACCGTCGCCTGAGTTTAGATGTCTGGTCTTGAGTAGTTGAAAATAGTTTCCTGACCGGTCATCATCTAGGAACCCTCTGAAGTTCACCGGGGAGCAGCTCACCGGCATCCAGCTGTATCCAGAACCAGACGAACCCATCAATATTGTCAACATGAAGCGAGGAATCGTCTCAGCCCTCATGGTGCCAGTCGTGGAGGATGAACAGAGCAGACTCATGGTTCGTATCAGACCAACGCCAGGGCCTGACCTGAATACTCCCCCGCTACTTCTGATTCCTCAGGTTTAACTGTAAAAACTCTAATGTGGCTTTAGATTTAATGACCTTCTTTCACGAAAGGAGGAAAAAATCCTTTACACTGTTTTCTTCTTGCAGAGCACAGTGCACGGCAAGTGTTTCACCGACTACGTGGTCAACACCAGGAAGGATATCGCCACAGATGTGACTCTGTCCAGAGATCTGTCCCAGTGTGACAGCTTCTACAGCAGGGAGCTGGCCAACAGCCCCCTGGCCCTGCTGCAGAAGCTGGTGAGACATTAGCATCTCTGGATGGTCACTTTAATATTCCAAACGCTGGCACAACGCTTTGGGGTGAAGATACAACGCAAAAAATATATCACTTTATTGACTTGTGAAGGGAACGTGTCTGTTTCTTCATGATCTCTCTCTGAAATATACACAAAACAAAGAGTTGAAACATCTATCAAACCTACATTTTGACATTATGCACAAGCTAAAACCATTTTTATGCTGCCTGACATCACACCGTGTCTCACTGATGGTTCTATAACTACAACTAACACTGTATGACTTTAAAAGTGATACTTCACCCAAAAAAGTGTATCTTACTATCCAAGTACTCACTAACAGGAGTCTCGACCACTCAAAGATGTTTTGCCACTTCTCAGTGACTCCAGAATGCGGGAAGAGCCAGACACATTGTTGATGTTGTTTGCTGTCAGCCTCCGTTAGCTTCAAGCTAAATACACTACATGTCACTGGGTTTTCTGCATTCTGGAGTCACTAAGAAGTGATGCAGGAGGGAAAAACACTGTCGGCTGTAAAATTTAATTTGGAATGGAGATGTAACAAGTGCAGTTTCTCAGAGTGAGCTGGGTTCTAGTTTCAGCTCAGAGATGTGAGCTTGAACTCGTTCTGAGTTTTCACTCCTCAACTCTGTCGCTGTTTCTGCTCACTGCTAAGCTTTACTGCTTCACTCTAAAAAGTACAAATGTAGTTTAGTAATTTAATTCTGCTCAATCAGATTTTTGGTGATTGCCAAGTCTAAACATTGTGGATTTGATTTCCAGCATCGACCCTTGTCCAAGCTGATCACCAGCACCCAAGACTGCAGCTATCAGTTTGACAACAAGGGAAAACACGTCACATCCGCCACCTGCAGAGAAAAGCACATCTACCTGCCCTTCTCCCATGAGTGAGCAGCTAATATCTTCATATGTACGCACATTCTTTTCATTGTCATGCTGTTGGTCACATTGTAATCTGTCTCCAGGGAGAATGGAATATCATCAGTGGTGACTCAGCACTTCAGCTTTCAGAGTTCCAAGAGAATCAACAACAGAATATTTGGTAAGTTATTGTCTCAAGGGCCTGCTGAGTCGGACACGTTTGTCATTCATGTGACTGGGAAATAAAAGATGACATGTTAAACTTGCACTGGCACAGATGTGAGCCCCAGTCAGAGGAAGCCTCTCCACTTTGAAGAGCCTGATGATAAAGCTCCTGTTCAGACGAAGGACGCCGCTCTCAGCACCTTCAGGGACCTGGTGGCCCTGGCGGGTACAGACCGAGGCCAGGAGAGGGCCGGCCTCTTCCATAAACTGGTGTCTGACCTACGTGCCCTGAGGAATGAGACCCTGAGCCCGGCGGTCACCGAGATGCTGGAGACATCTGCTTGGCTCACCTGGCAGGCTCTGTTCCAGTGTGGAACACCAGAGTGCACCAGTGCTATCTTCCAGGCCATCAGGACCATTGACGAGGCGCCACTAGAGATGGATGCTCTGGTCTATGGGCTGAGTCTCCTAGCTAACCCTGATGCCGCACGGGTCCGGGATATGCTCAGTGTGGCTCAGCATAAACAGAGCAAGGCAATCATGTATGCTCTGGCCAACACCGTCAAGAAGTAAGGAAACGTTCTTCTTCCTGCGGGTCACACCAACATGTCATCGCCAGCCACCTCCATCAGTACGACAGAGTCCCTAAAGCGTGTTAAACTGATCACATGTTCCCCACTGTGTCTTGTTCTTGATTCCAGGTTCCATCAAGGAGACATCACCCCAGAGGTCACAGATGTGTCCAGGTTCCTGAAGACTCTTTTAAATGACTGCTCAGGAGAAACAGATCAGGCCTCTGAATCCCCCCCCGGCCCTGGAGAGATGTCCTTCCTTGTACTGAGGGTACAGACAGTCATTCAAACATCTCACTTGTTGTTCTCCAAGTGAGTCTTAAGGTTAATAGTTTCTTCTGTTGTCCAGGTTGTTGGTGTGATGGGGGGAGCTGTGCAGGCAGCCAGCCCCAGCCTGGTCTCCTCTGTCATGAAGTGTGCTCGGAGAACTGATATCCCACTAGCAAACCAGAAATCTGCTGTTCAGGCCTTCAGGCTGATGGACATCACCCATGAGGTACAGTTACCTCACACACACACGGTCCTGGAGGATGGTGCTGGCTACAGCATATACTGGGATTGACAGCATACATGGTTGAAATGGGAGCACTGGGAGGATGTGCAGCATGGAGGTGTTTACTCATACATACTGGAAGCCAACACGTCCTCAGCTCTGACTCCAAACCCACTCACTGTTGTTTTATTGATCACAGATCAGAAACCTCCTCAGGGAGGTGTACCAGGACCCTCACAGCGCTGTGGAGAAACGCATCGCTGCCTACCTGGTTCTGATGAAGAACCCCGACCAAACTGTGGTGGGAGACATTGTGAACAGTCTGGAGGACATAAGAGACGAGCAGCTCAAAAGCTTTGTGGTGTCCCACCTGAAAAATATCCAAAAATCCAATGAGCCAAAACTGAACAAGTGAGTAATGATTTATTGTCTACAATTGAAAAGTTGTTGTACTCTTTGCTTCTTAGCAAATTAAATGTCTGCTTTCATTCTATATAACATCAAAAACATAAAATAGAAATTTGTCACTCAAATACTGTGTCCACCAAACGAAGAACCAAACAGTCAGTAGCAGCAAGTAACAGGTGAGGATTTGACACAGAGCCTCTCATACTAATATGAATATTAGGAGGGCGACAATTTGGACAGTTTAGCTGCTGTTAGCATCAGTCTCCGTTAGCTTCAAGCTAAATATACATGGCTGGCTCCTTCTGCATTCTGGAGTCACTAAGAAGTGAAGGAGGAGGGAAAAACATCTTTGTGAGCTGAGTACTCCTGGTAGTGATTACTTTGAAGGAAAAATACATCTCTCACAAGGTGGAAGACATATTAGCGCGGTAGTTCTAACACTGTTGAGGAAGTTTTCCTACCCTAGAAATAATAGTTATTTTTTATTGCTTTCCCTTTTAATATCAGGAAATATTATAAAAGGAAAAGTAGATGTGTGTACAATGGAAGAGTTCATTGAGGGTTCAGTGAAACAGTACATTTGATGAGTGAAGCTAGTTGTTCTTGCCCTTTGTTGCCTTCCTGGTCCTAAGTGCTCTCTCCATTAAAGATTCAGGGACTACATAGACGTGGCCTTGAAAGATCAACAGCAACAGACAACTAAGATTTTTGATGCCACGTCACGCAACTACAAGATAGACTCTCCCATGGGTTCGCTGCAAAGCAACATCCTCTTCGATGCCACCAACACCTTACCCAAGGAGGTGCTGCTGGAGACCACTCTGAAGGTCTTTGACTACAGCTATGACATCTTGGAGGTTTGTTTTTTAAAAGCAGATGGAGGACGTGATGAAAACATAGAACGTAGCATTTAAACACGCAGACCTCCTGTCTTCAAGGTTGGTGTTGAGGGAACAGGATTTGAACCGACGATTGATGCTCTTTTTGGAGAGGAAGGTTTCTTCCCTGACTCCATCTCTAGAGCCATGTACTGGGTGGGTGACAAGGCCCAGATGCTCCAAGAGGTTGTGGAACGAATCTCTCCTGACAGCGACCGAATGAAGAGACAGGTGATGTGATTTTTGGAATTCTCAGTAAACATTCTTTGTTCTAACGTCAATAAAAACCTCTTTTTTAACATGAAAAATGATGAAAGCTATGATGAAATTAGTTCCTGCCACTGATAGAGTCACTGCTCATCTAATACAGAGGTTACTATCTCTCCAGGTTCCGCAGGAACTTCTGAGAGAACTCACTAAAGGTGTCCAGAAGCTTGTGGATAACGTACGTTCTTCTCCAACTCCTGAAGTCACAGCCTACCTTAGACTTCTGGGACACGAGATTGGATATATGAAGACCAGCGAGATAAGAAGCATGCTTGACACCCTGGTCACCTACTTCAACGTCATCTTCAGGCGTCTACCTTATCAGGTCAGATCAATCGTTACTTTTATTAGATTTTTTTTTTTAAAATCCATTGTAATATAAACAATCCATAACCCTTAAAGCAATTCTTACCCTCCAAGTCCTCACTACCAGGAGTACTCAGCTCACTAAGATGTTTTTCTCCCTCCTCCATCACTTCTTAGTGACTCCAGAATGCAGGAAGAACCAGCCACACATGTTTAGCTTAAAGCTAACGGAGACTGAAGGCTAACAACAACTAAACTGTCCAAAAAATCGTCTGTTAGCAGACTCCAGCTTTTGGCCAGTCCAAAATAATGCAGCTGGCTCTTTCTACATTATAGACTCACAAAGAAAAAGTTCAAGGGGCTGAAAAACAGCTTGTTCAGCTCTAAACTCCAGTTCATGAGTATCTGACATGCAAACACATTTTTTAGGCATCATTTTAATCCTCCTTTAATTATGCTGAGGTCTACATCGACCTGTTTAGAGGAGGCTATAAGTATAGCTGTTTACTTAGTCTGAAACTGATGTGAGCTGTAACTCTGTCTTCTAGGACATTACCAACACCAGACAGGAGCACAGGTCCAAAAAGCCTTGACCATGGCACATTTCAGTCCAGACCAAAGTGTTGGACTGACTGTTAACTCACGATATTCATGACTGAATGACTGTTTTTTAGATTTGTACTTTCCTTGGCATGATTTAGCCATGTATAGCAGAAATGCCCTACAGTTTTACTTTTTTTTTCTTTTCTTTTTTTACATGTGACACCATTCTTATAACCTGCTTGTTTGATTTTTCAGAGCTTTTTAAAATTAACCTCCAGCACTGAAAACGAGGTTTTTGCCCACTACATCTTCATGGAGAATGCGTTCTGGCTCCCCACTGCCTCCGGGTTCCCCATGAAGTTCTCACTGGCCGGAGTGTTGGCCCCTGGAGCCCAAGGAGGCCTGGTGTTCTCTTCCGGCACAGTAAACTAGCTTCTCTTCGTCTTAATTTACGAACAAAGTTGTGCAATAATCCAAGTGTGTGCCTCCATGTTTCCTCATCATGTGAGTTGGTGTCTTTGTTCCTGCAGGGCAGACTGTCTTGTATGCCTTCTGTTGGGTTAGAATTCATTACACAAATGGGTGTGCACGTTCCAGACTACGTGGACGCGGGGCTTGAGATGCACACTAACGTGTACCATGAAAGTTCCATCAAAGCTCGAGTCGCTGTCAGCAGGAACCAAGTTAAACTCGCCATCCCTGCTCCTCGATCCAACACTCGGCTCTTCAGTGTTAGGTGACTGCCTGAAATATTACTTCCATCATAACAGAGTGCAGTGACTCGACACTGGCATGTGACAACGTTGCTGGATTCATTCACAACTCTGCTCTATTTTGTTTGGGGTACAGCAACAAGCTGCTGTCCATCTCCTCTGGTCAAACACAGATTGTACCATCCCTGCTGGAAGACCAGACCAACTCAGCTGACTGTCAGCTCTTCTTCAGTGGTCTGAAATTCTGCACAACAGTCCGTTACTCTAACACCACCATGGTGGACCAGGCCCCCTATTACCCTCTAACTGGAGAAACCATGTAAGATCAAGTGAAGTCAGTTTTATCTGTATGGTCACAGCAGAGGTTCTCTCACGGCACTTCATAAATAGAGCAGGTCTAGAACCACTCTTTCATTTCATTTACACCCGCCAGTTCTCCATGAGTCACAACATCTTGGTCGAAAACATTGATTTTAATAGTCAGGAACATTAGTGAGAGAGAAAAGGGTCATGGTAGAAATTAAAAGTTAAATCTAATTGGTAGATTTCTTTTTATTTGAAGGATCACACCATCTGTCTGGGAAATCCTCCCCTAGTCCCCCATGTTTAGATCCAGACCAGCCGGGAGACCCGTTTCTCTCCTCCAGACCTGCACCAGACAGCTTACTGCTAGTTAGCTTAGCTGTCATGAACACTAGCAGTAGAGAAAGACCGCTCAACAGTCATCAGAAACACTTTTCTACACGTGTTCTTGTAAGTCATTTGGCAGCGAATGTAGATGTCCAATCGTCAAAGAACAAAAGGATTGAACTAAAAGAACATACCCTCTGAAACCTTGTTGTCTTCAGGGCTGCAGTTGAAATCCAGCCCACTGGGGAAGTTTCTGAGTACACTGCCACCATAACTCGGGAAACACTCCGAGAGGGGAGGGAGGGTCGCCAAAAAGTCGGCTCTCTGAAGCTACAGCTGAAGGCAGAAGGTGCTGTAATGATGTCGATACACAAGGCTCATTCTGAAAGTTAAGTATCAAGATCAGTGGTGACTGAATCACTCAACGTGGTTTTTAGGCGACGAGTCAGCAGAGGTGACTGCATCCTTGAAGTACAGCCGCAATAAGAACACTCTCACCACTGAGGTGGTCATCCCTGACTATGACGTGGAAGCTGGTATCAAGGTGGCTGTGAGTGACGGTGGCGCCAAACCAAACAACTTGTGGGGGGTCACCATTGATGTCACCAACAGCAAAATCCCACAGCTGACGCTGGTCGCACGCTCCAGGTACTGCAGTTGCATTACAGAGGCTCGGTAATCACCGATGGGTGCTGCTGGCTCCTCCAGTCTAATCAGCAGACAAGGGCTAGAACACACCTGAGACCTGGTTACAGTCAGAACAACTCGTTCTTGTTTTAAATGTAGACTTGAAATGATGTCGAATGCCATGCTGCAACTCCAGATGATCATCCCTTCCCTACAAACGGACACCTCGGTCACTGCAACCCTGAGGAAGGACAAGGACGTCCTCATGAATTTAGAGACATTCATCAAGCTCGCCGCCACATCCTACCACCAGAGGACTGCCCTCAAATATGGTAACGCACATTCATCTTCCATACCTCCATCATAACAAACAGACTCAAAACATCCATTAATTGGAATAATCCTGGATGTTTCACAGATGATGACAAGATTGAGGTGCATATGAAATCAGACCTGAATGCAGAGCTTGAGAAACTGATACCAAATGCAGAAGACTATCTGAGGCAGCTGCAACAGCTGGTCGATGACGTTCTGGACCAGCAGGTGGCCAAAACTGACATGAAACTGCGTCACATAGTAACTAAAGCAATTGAGGTAAAAGTTTCAGCAGTTGACAGCATCTTTCTCTCTCCTCTATAAAAGAGCTTGTGCTTCCAGTGCTTTTGGGTTTTCTGCTAAGTTACATAATATTTGACGAACACATGAATCATTCAGCGCTGAACTTGTTTTGCTGTATACAGGGCCCCCTTGTGGCCATGTGAAACACAATTCTACAATTCTACAATTTCATTTAGCAGACGCTTTTGTCCAAAGCGACGTACAACACAAGCAAGAATTTAGACCTAATTAAGGAAAAGCCCATAGGAAGCGCAAAAGTGCTTCAGTTGTGATTTGGTCACAGGTACTGCCATCTAGTGGCAGAAGAAGTGTCGCCCCCCCCCCTTTTTTTTTGACAGACATACAACATGACACAACACAGTTAGTGCTACATAGTCACTAAGTGCTGGGTCTTGGACCCTCTGACTGATTCTACCCCAAAGAGGAGCAGAGTCAGGTTCAGTGCCTCGGTGCTCTCTGAACAATTGAGTCTTCAATTGTCTCTTACACTTACACATTTCACTAGCAAAAGTGATGCGTGGAAGGTCCATAATGAAACCTTTTGTGCGTAAAATTCCAAAACATATAGGCACTCATTTGTGAAACGTTCTCGTGCTCAAACTTGTTTCTACACACTATTGGATTTTTTTAAGGCCTGGAAATTTGTATCAGTTGAGAATGTTGGTGAAGATGCACACAATCAATGGGTTTTAAACTTTTGAGATTTATCACCTTGCAGGCAGGTAACATTTGGCTGGACAAACTGACAGCAAGATTCCCAGCTCTGGAAAACCTGCGGAATAAGAGGGGCCTCTCCAATCTCCTCGTTCCCTCCCTGGCTGAGAAACTGTTCTTGGAGTCGTAAGTGTTTCTTATGGAGTTTTGTATCAGCTACGGTATCCTCTAGTATCTTATGGGGGCAATGAATGATCTATCCATCTATCTATCAATCGATCATCCATCCATCCATCCATCCATCCATCTATCTATCTATCCATCCATCCATCCCTCCATCCAACTCCATCCATCTATCCATCCATCCATCCCTCCATCCATCACCCATCCATCCATCCATCTATCCATCCCTCCATCCATCCATCCACCCATCTATCCATCCATTCACCCACCCATCCATCCATCCATCTATCCATCCCTCCCTCTATCCATCCCTCCATCCATCCATCCACCCATCTATCCATCCATTCACCCACCCATCCATCCATCCATTTATCCATCCCTCCCTCTATCCATCCATCCATCCATCATCCCTCCATCCATCCATCCCTCCATCTTCCCCCTCTTCTACTGTTGAGGGTGGTGGGGGTGGAGCCTATCCCAGCAGCCTTCCCCCTGGACAGGTCACCAGTCCATGGCAGGGCCAACACATAGAGACAGACAACCATTGGCTCTCCCAGCCACGCCTACGGTCAATTTAGAGTCTGGATTAACCTGGTCCCTCTTGATGTCTTTGGACTGTGGAGGAAGCTGGAGTACCAGAGAGAACCCAGCAGGAACAGGGAGAACATGGAGACTCACCCAGAAAGACCCCGTGCTGCAGCCGGGGCTCCACCCACAACCTTCTTGCTGGGGGCCACAGTGAGGACCACTGCTCCACCGGGCCGTCACACTGAATGATATTATGTGTGTGTTTTTTTTTTTTACAGTGACAACTCATTCCGATACCAGTTCAACAAGGAAAAAATGGCCATTTCGCTTCCTCTGCCGATGGGAGGCAGAACATCAGAGGAACTGAACATGCCCACTACGCTGTCTCTTCCTCGAATAGACCTACCACAGATCGGTCTATACATCCCCTCCAAAACCTATCCACTACCGTCATTCACCATACCACCTTCTTTGGATTTCTTGGTCCCCCTTCTCGGTATGTCGGCACTGTCCACCAAGATCAACAGCAACTTCTACAACTGGGAGGGCTCCATCCTTGGAGGCAACAACACTGTCGATGTGCCCAACTACATTGCCCAGTTCAAGGCTGCGGCCCAAGCACCATTCAATCTGCTGAGTTACAAGCTTGAAGGTAAAGTTGCTTGTAAAGGAAGTCAGACTCAGTGAACAGTGACTAACCACACAGGGAGAAACAAAACTGTAAACATGCATTTCTCATTTTACTGCCTTGGTTTTTGTCTTTACTCAGAAACAATGTCATGAATGGATAAATTGTGAACATTAGAGTGTGCATACTTAACAGTAGTTAATCAAAATAGGATTTAATTTAAATATTCTCTTTGTCCCATTCAAACATCACATTAACTGATGTCTTCTGTTGGTTTAAAGGAAGTGGGATGGTGTCAGGAAGAGGGGATGACAATCTCAAGTATCTTTGGACTAATTCCTTCAGCCACAGTCTCATTGAGACAAGCATCAGTTTCTCAGAAAGTGTGCAGGTGACAGACAAACTAAATGCAAGAGCCAACTACAAGATGGAAGCCTCCAGTCCTCTCGGCCTCCACGCCTCTCTGTACTACTCTGCTCAGTCAACGTCCTCCCCAGATTCCAATGAGGTCACAGGAGATGGAACCATGGAAGGGACAATTATGATTGGTCCATTTTACGCTAATACTTCCTACACCAACAGCTACAGCTTGCGCCCGGTGGAAAGAAAAGGAAGAGGGGAGTCCACCCTGCGCTTTGATGCACCTTTCATCCAAGTTCAGAATGCGATCCACGGTGTCTATGCAAATTCAGAGCTCAATCTCGTGTCCAAAACAAATGGCCAGAAAGGCCTCCTCGAGCATGTAGCAACGCTTAACTACAAAGAATCACAGCTGACACTTAGTTGCAGTGGTGTTGTCAAAACCAAGAATGCTCTGCTCAGTAACAAAGTGGAGCTCGGTGTGTCTCGCCCAATGACCATCCTCAGAATCGAGTCACAGGCAGATGATCAAACAAACAGGGCATACTGCCTTCTAACAGGCACGCTGGACTTTAAGGGTCTGGAAGTCATCTCCGAGGGCTCCGTTGTCTCAGACGGAGGTCGTGGGTGGCACAAAGCGTCTGTTCTGGTGTACGGTAATGGTTTGACCACAAGTGGAACAAATAGCATTCAGTGCAGCCCTGTGACACTGGAGAATAGCTTCAGTGGTGCCATTGGGAGCGAGGGAGCATCGATGTCTTGTAAGACCAAAGCGACAGCAGAGGAAAGCAGAGGTGAGCTGAACTTTGATGGTAAAATCACACCTACAGAAGCGTCTTTGTATGGCGTCTTCAAGGGTAACGCGTATGATGCAAACACAAGGAACAATGTAAATGTGGTACTGGACAGAAGAGCGTTGACCCTGAGCAGCAACAACGTGGGAACAATGAGGCAGATGAAAACAGAGCACAGCAACACTCTCACCCTCACTCTGTGGACCCTGGCCCTGCGCTCCAAGACCGACAACTTCCTCTCTGAGGACGTTTACTACAAGCAGGGCACCAAGGTTGACATCAAGCCTCTTGTTGTGACAGCAGATGTTACAAATGAGCTCAAATTTTATGAAGCCAGCTTGAACAATGAAGGTCATATGAGACTTGAGCCCGCTAAGTTTGACCTGACAGGGACTATAAAGGCGGCTTATGGAGAAGAACACAGCGCGAAACACACCTATGAGATCAGCTATGAGAACATGGCCGGTGCGATGAAATACAGCACATCTGGAAACGCCCTGGATGCCAAGCTGAGTCACAGCTGTGAACTGGAGTTCGCTGGACTTTCCTCCAAATCAAACTGTGAAGCACAAATCAATTCTAAGCCTTTCCGCCTTGATGGCACTGTACGCTCTGTGGTTCAGCCCTTCAGCCTCACTGTCGATTCCCTCATCAACAGCGATGGAGAAATTCATCTCAGTGGGAAACACACTGGACAACTGTATAGCCACTCGCTGCTCAGAGCTGAACCTCTCGCTCTGGTGTACGCTCATGACAGCCGAGCGTCAACCACACACACGCTTCCAAATGGGGATTCTTCCTCTCATGTAGACAACAAATTTGATGGCGTTCTGACACCAAGTAACCAGGCTTTAACGTGGAGAGTGAAATCTAAACTGAACAACCATGCTTATAACCAGGACATCAGCGCTTACAATAACCAGGAGAGGACAGGAGTGGAGTTCTCAGGAGCAGTTTTTACAGATTTGGTCAACAAGTTGAGCAAAGAAAAGAGATCAGTACCGGAAGAGTTCAGTGTGGCTGGTTTCCTCAAATATGACAAGAAAAGTGACTGCCACATCATTCACATTCCATTCATCAAGAGCTTTCCTGCTGCCTTTGAATGGCTCAAGAATACATTCGTACAAGCTTTAGAAACACTTCAGCAATTCATCTACAACCTAAACGTGAATCAGCTGATCAGTGACTTTAGAGCCAAGTTAGATCAGCTACCGATGCAAGTGAGTGACTTCATGCAAGAAATGGACTTGGAAAACAAAGTAAATCAAGTTAAAGCAAAGCTGGATTATCTGATTGGTGAGTTTTCTGTAACAATGGAGGACTTGGAACTTGCGATGAACAAGTTGAGAAGGAAAATGGAAAATGAGGTGATTAGCATCGCCACCAAAATTAGAGACCTGGTTCTTATGGCCAAAAACTACGTCAAGGATGGGCAGCTGGTGGAGAAGATAACAAACTCGCTTTCACAAATGGAAAATCAACTCTATGCACTGGATGAGAAATATGAAATCAAGGAGTCAGTTGTCAAAGTGCTCAGCGCCCTTGAAGACATCATCAGACAGATTGATCTGCAGAAGTTCACCGAGAGCAGCGCTGCATGGCTGCAAGAGCTCGATTTGAAATATGGAATTTTGGAGAAAATCAAAGAAAAACTGTCTGAAATGAAACAGGCCATTGAGGATTTTGATGTGAAAACTTTGCTCAAAGATGTGAAAGACTTCCTTTCTACCGACGTGTCCAAGTACGTTGAGCAACTTTCATATAAAATCCCCTTGGCAGAGATCGCCAGAGTATTTGAGTCCATGAATGACGTTGTTGTCAACTGGATTGATGAATATGAAATCCCTAACAAACTCAATGCAGTCTATTTCTACATTCGAGATCTAATTTCTAAATATGATCTTGATGATAAATTTAAGGAATTCATGGATCAGATCCTGGTTCTCATGAAGGGCTTCAGAATTAGAGAGACTGTGCAGTCAGTGGTCGATGCTCTGAATGCAATTAATTTTGAATTTGTTTATGATAAAATTATACAACATCTGCACAGTGTCACAAGCCAAGTCAAAGCCATTGAATTTAAGAAAATCATTGACAACCTTAATGAAAACATCTCAATAATGCTTAAATCAGTGAAGGACTTTGACTATGGCGCATTTGTTGATGTGACCAACAATAAAATAGCTGAAGTAACAAACTATGTCAATGAGCAGATTATAACATATGAGACCGTGCAAAAAATTGAGGCTGTCAGGGAATTTTTCAGGGAAATCCAAATTTCTGTCTTTAAATATTTGGACAAACTCAAAAACACAAAGGTGGCTGATGCTCTCAAGAATCTGAAGGATGTGATTGACACTACATTTTACAATGATGTCAAGATCAAAGTCCAGGATATAATCGAAGACATGAGACAAAGAATTCTTGACATGGATATCAGACAGGAAATGTACATTTACCTCCAGAGAGCAAGTGAATCCTACAGGAATATGGTTGCCTTCATGTCTGCCAAGATCAGTCAGCTGATAGAAGAGATCAGCAAAGGGGTGCAGGAAAAGGAGATCTTCAGACGGCTGAAGGAAGCTGTAGACGGAGCTCTGGATGAACTGAGACGTGCTGAGATCCAAGTCCCTACTTTTAGCGTTCCACTCACTGACCTCGTCGTTCCTACATTCACCATCAATCTGAACAGACTGCAGGAGATCAGCATCCCAAATGAAATTTCTATTCCTCAGATCACCATCCTCGGCTCCATAACTGTCCCAGCGTTTCGAATGTCCTTTGATGAGATCAAAGCCAAACTAGTTGCAGTACTAGGAAAAATGAGAGAATACAAGATTCAAACCATCGACCCTGAAGACATTTTTGGGGACTTGAAAGTTCTTTACCTGTTTACGCTACCAGATGTCACCTTCCCAGAAATAAGACTTTCAGAAATCAAATTCCCAGCCATCAGCATCCCCAAATTAGATTTGAATGACTTTAAAATCACTAAGCTCCCCATCCCAGAGATCACATGGCCTGAGATTCCACATGATATCTGTATCCCAGTTTTTGGAAAACTCCATGGTGAGTTTAGAGTGGTCTCCCCAGTGTACACTCTTGTAACTACAGGGAAGATTGAAAACTCAACCTCCGCGCTGAAGAACCCCCAGTTTACAGCCACAATTGCGTCGCAAGCCACATCATCTGTTGAGCCCCTTGATTTCACCTTTGAAGCTTCTGCACAGCTGCAGGCTCCCAGGATGAAGAAGTTGCTCTTCAGAGAAACAGTGAAAGCTTTGCACACGGTGTTCTCCGTGGATCACGAAGCCTCCCTGACGCTCATGGCTTCCTCCGCTGAGGCCTCGGCAAGGACCGCTGCTAAAGCAACGAGTCAAATGTACACAGCTGATTTGGTCAACAATGTGGCTCTGACGCTGAAAGACAGAATCTCTGCAACCATGAACTCCACCTATAACCACAACTTGGACATCCCATCAAAGGACATTTCAAGTCAGGCATCAATGAATCAGGATGTAGCCGCCATCGTGGAATCTGGGAGAATCTCATTGAGCGGTGAAACAAATGGTAATGGGAAGTGGTCCATTCAAGACCATTCAGAAGAGGGTTCACACAAAAGCAACGTTGAATTCAATGTCAGTTTTAACACTGCCAAGTTAACTTTTGTGGGAGAAACAAACAGCAAGTCCTTGAACTCCAAACAAACACTGACTGCTGAAGCAGTGATCCTGAGCCATATAACCGTGGAAGCAAGATGTGAAACAGAAGCTCTGTTTGCTGAGAAGAGTGTCCTGGTTCTGAATGGAGAGGCTCATGTCGGGGACTTAAAAGTCGGGCTGACAGCCTATCATGATGCAGAACTCTCTGGAGGCATGACTGGAACCGTGTCTAATTCTTTGGAATTCTTAGCCCATCCATTTGAGGTTGTCTTTGATGCAAAGAATAAAGCAAATGTCAAGATATTCTTTCCCCTGAAGCTCACTGGTAAGGTGGATCTCCAGCATGACTATAGTCTGGTGCTAAACTCTGAGAGGCAGCAGACTTGTTGGTTTGCTTTGGCAAGATTCAATCAGTACAAGTACAATCACAACCTCACAGCAGAAAACAGTGGAATGGACTTCTTCTTCTATGCCTTAGCCAACGGAGAGGCTAATTTAGACTTCCTGACTGTTCCTCTGTCCATCCCAGAGATGCCTATACCTTATCTGGACCTCAGAACCCCTGAGGTTCTAGACCTTTCTCTGTGGGATCAAGCTGGATTCAAAACCTTGCTTACCACTCCTCAACAGACCTTCGATATGAACCTAAAGCTTCAGTACTACAAGAACCCTGATGTGCATGGCTTTGAATTATACCTAGAACCGTTCTACAATACCATCAGTGACAATGCCAAAATCATTCAGGAAACATTTGAGCAATACAGAGACAGAGCGACTGAACTTCTAAAAACTTCTTACAATCAGGCTAAGTCACAGTACCTCAAGCACAAAATTAATACTTCAAGTTTGCCACCTAGAATCTTCACTGTCCCTGGATACAAAATACCAGTCTTGAATATTGAGGTTTCTGCTTTCAGGGCTGAGATGCCTGCCTTCAGCTACTTTGTCCCCAAGGAGGTCAGTACACCGGGCTTCAGAGTTCCTGCACTGGGTTTCTCTGTGCCATCCTACATCCTTGTGCTTCCATCCTTACAGTTGCCTGTCATCCATATTCCAGAAACCTTAAGTGAAATAAAACTTCCCAGTTTCACATTACCAGACATCCAGAACAACATTGCTATTCCAGCACTGGGCAACATAACATGCGACTTCTCCTTCAAGTCCAGCCTGATTACCTTAAGCGCCAACGCTGGCCTTTACAACCAGTCAGATATTATTGCTCGTTTTGGGGCTTCCTCGGCATCTGTATTTGACATTTTTAATGGGAAAATTGATGGCACAACCAGTGTGACACGAAATAGAGGGATAAAACTGGCCTCAACTGTGTCTCTTCAGCATCAGAACATGGAAGCAAACCATGAGTGTGCTGTTAGTCTCACCAAACGGAGCATGGAGGCTTCTCTTGGCAACACCGCAAGAATCAGTCTATCCTTCCTCACTCTGGAATTGAGTCAAGAACTTAGTGGAAACAGCAAGACCAAACCAAATTTTTCCTCCAAGAAGAAAATGAAATACACTTTTAACATTCCTCTGATAGAATCTGTAGGTAAGGGGAACTTTGAAACGAACTGGGCAATGGAGGCGCTCTCCTCGTATGTGTCGCTGGAGAGCTCTACCCAAGGGAAGTCAGACATAACTATAATGGACACTTATAACTTTGCTGAAGATCTTAAACATGACGCCAATTTCTATCTGAATGCAAATGGTCTGCGATCGACAGTCATGACGGCCTTAAATTCCAACATTGACAAACAGGAGACTCAGAAACGCAGCTTGAGTGATAATGTCCTCCACTTTGATATGAATGAGAACTTTGCTCTTGAGATGTCGTTGCGACGTGTGTTTGCAACACTGGATTATTCAAGTCATAACAATGTTAACTTTGTGTCTCTCATCACAAACGGAAAGCACACTCTGAAAGGAGAACTGGACTTTGTTCCTCTCACAACCCTGAAGTCTACATTGAGTATTGATGCAAGTCAGCCCAATAACTTTGGTCATGCTGGGCTCATCCAGAACATCGACCTTGCATTCAACTCAGAGAAGCAGTCGATCACCTGGAGCGGGAGAGAGCAGCTGGGATCTTTCATCCATGGATGTGATTTGCTGGTTTCCAATGATGAATCTGAGATACACGTGGATTTGAGTGGGTCAGTGGAAGCCCACCTAACATTCTTGAAGTCAGTTGTTCTTCCAGTATATCATAGAAACCTCTGGGATGTGCTCAAGTTTGATCAAGTTACAAATATGGATGACTTAGAGTTCCTTAATTTCTCTACCAGTGTTGTCTATACAAAGTCCGCAGAGGGCCAGGAGTATGCTATTCCCTCAAAATTCCTTAGAAATGCTGTCGTATTTAGCATACCTGAGATTAGCATTGCTGTTCCTTCGTGGATTAAAGAAATTCCATCCTCTTGGAAAGACACAGACGTGGAGTTTGAAAACCCAGACGTCCCTGATCCTCTCATTCTTCCTCCAGTCGTCTCAGTTCCAGCCTTCGATGTGCCGTTCACCAACTTGCATGTGGAACCTTTCACAATCGATCCTAAAAACCTGCGGGTTCCCAAGGAGATCACCACCACAGCCTTTGAAATCATGCTGCCTGGCCTGCCAGTCATGCGGGTACCCAGCTTCCATATCAACACTGAGCACCTGCGAGGGAAAATGTCCTTCCTGTCACTCAAGATGCCGCAGTATGACATCGTCGTATCATCTTTTACCCTCCCGAAATCATTTGGCATCGGAGAACAGACTATCAACCTGAATGACATCACAAGTTATATCTCCAACTTTGAACTTCCAACTATTGAGATTCCAGAACAAAAAATTGAAATCCCTGAAATTGACCTGCACCTGCCTTCAAGTGTGTTTATCCCAGCCTTCGGTGCACTTGGTGCCACCCTGAAGCTTTCATCCCCGATTTATAATGTGTCAACAACAGCGAAGATAGAAAAGAAGGACTCCAGCCTCGTGACTTCGATAAACTCCATCTGTACTTCCACCGTGATCCTCCTGGAGTACGACCTTTCTGGTAAGACTCCCACACTGGCTGTGCAGAACTTGTTCTTTCTAGAATTTGAATATGGCGGAACATGTCACGTTTCACCTTCCTCACACCACCCAGGCAGTGCAGCCTTTGAACTTGACGATGGAGTCTTCAGTCTTCATGGGAAGTGTAAATTGGTTCACAATGACGTAAATGTCGACTGGCAACACGTCTTTGCACAAAATCTGAGGTGAGTCAGTACAGAAAAGTTTCGTCATTTTTAATTCATAGATTTGTATTGAACATCCCATCACAATTTACTAAAGAACATTTCTATATGTTTGTGTTAGTGGTTATATTCCTTCAGCAATTTTTTTTTACATTGATTTTTATTTCATGCATCTTTGAATTTTATTTTGTCATTTTTTTTATTTTGCAAAATTTTGTGACACTAAACTTCGTAACACCCCTACGGGAGTGTGTAGGACAGGTTTTGATCAACTTGTCTTACATTGTCTGAGTCAATGGGACACAGTGACAGGAACCAGGAACGCCCCCAGTTCCCCCCTGTTCCTGGGGAAAGTTCTTGTGGTTGAAAAAGGGCTTCACAAAAAATACTTGACCATAAGTCTCTTCTACTCAAATTTAAGATGGACTGAATAAACCTCTGTCATTGTACACATCTGAGCTTATGTTGGCCGAGTGGATCTCAGAGCGGCTTTCACTGACCAAGCACCGGAGTATGGAGGAATAAACTTGCATTGAAACGCTCTGCTGTGTTCACCACACTCACACAGCTGACAGCAAGCAGCTGCAGGGTGCAAGGTCACTTTATTGACACGTGGACATTGGCAATCACACAGCTGATCAGTCAGCTGTCAGCAATCAAGCAACTTATTCCATTGAAAACAATCAAAAACAAACATACATTTTAAGTTTGCGCAGTCTACATACAATGAATGATAATTGGGACCAACTCAACAGCTTCAATGTAAAATAAGTGAGGTAACAACAAGCAGGACTCATTTCAGAAGCAGTGCCGCTTCAACTTCCATGCTTGTTTTTCAGGATGAAACGTCAAACCTCTGTGCCTGATACAATGTAAGTTCTTTTTACTCAAAGGGTCCTTTTGAAAATATTTCACCATTTTTTTTCATCAGAGTTCTGTGCAGGGGCTCATGAAAGCTGCACCAGGTAAAAACTCCACTCACCAGCTTTTATTTGTTCACAGGGTCTCTCACCATACTCTCAGTGTTGACATCACCAGCCCAACATTCGTCGATGTGAGCCTCCGCTATGCTTCCCGCAAAGATGGCATCACTGCATCGATGTCTGCTCCGTCGTGTGGCTTCCTGGGATTGCTTGTTCAGCGGAGGTCTCCATCACAGCTTTATGGGAAAATGTTCAGCCGTTACCTGGTGGGACACTTTTACTGTGCATGAATCCTGCCACCACAACTTTTAACAACAAATTTGAAATGCCCAGATGGGTGGATGCCATTAATAGTATTACCTCACCAAAAACTGCGTTTTCTGTTTCCAAGTACTCACTAACAGGAGTACTCAGCTCACTGAGGTGTTTCTCCCTCCTCCATCACTTCTTAGTGACTCCAGAATGCAGGAAGAACCAGCCACGTATATTTAGCTTGAAGCTAACGGAGGCTGATGCTAACAGCAGCTAAACTGTCCAGGAACATCTGGTCACCACCTCTCCAGGGGGTCTGGTGTGATCCAGATGTGCGATCAATAATCCACAGATACTTTGGAGATCAAATCTAACCAGAACACTTCCTGTTTGATGAGTTGGTTCAACTTCAACTTGCCAGTTCAGTGCTCATTCATGTCAGTCTCCGTTAGCTTCAAGCTAAATAGACGTGGCTGGCTCTTCCTACATTCTGGAGTCACTAAGTGATGGAGGAGGGAGAAACATCTTGGTGCTGCTTTATTAGTGAGTACTTTGAAGGTCCAAAACACATTTTGGGTGAAGAATCGTTATGAAATTTAACAAGTTTAACTGTATTTCTCTCTTATTCCTCCCCTCAACTTCAGTCCACTCCTGAGAGGGATGCGGATATTTTCACTGCCAAAGCCACGCTGAAGAACTCGCAGAAGTTGAACCTACAAACCTCTTGGAACTTCGAGGTCCTGCATGATATGATTGAGGGAACCAAAGACAGAGTTCCTGCTGTCAGTGACGCTGTGCTCAGATTCATTAACAAGTATCACACTGCACATTTTGGCTTTGATGTCAACCGTGGTGGCATGAAGATGAAGAGTGCCATCTCCAACATCATAGAGAAAACCTACCATGAGGTTCCACTGACTTTTAGCTCATTGCAGACCTCGATTGAACACCTGAGCCATGAAGGAAGGAGGGTCTCTGACGGCTTACTGTCCCTGACGTTGGGTGGTGCGGTGCACAGCTTGAATGTGGGGGGTGAAGAGGTCTTGAATCGTACTGAAGAGTCGATGAACAAGTGGCTGGATGCAGTCGCATCGGCTTTCTATCACACAGCCTTCCCAGTGCCTGGGTCTGAAGACCAAATCTCAGGCCAGGTTCTGTCCACGCGAGTTCAAGAGTTCCTATCAAGAGTCAGCAACAGGGCGAAACAAAGGTTGGACAGCCTCAGGGAGGAGGTCTCTAATCATATCAGGCGCATTGAGTTCACCGTCCCTGGAACTGAAGTTGTTGTTAATGGAAATGAGGTCATCCACAAACTAGAGAGGGCCTGGACATCTGTGGCTGATCAGGTCAAATATTCAGTGCACAGGTGGTTTGATTTACTCTGCCATGCGGTTTATAAAAACTTCCAGGTATTTGTTCAAGAGGGTGACAAATTCATCAGCTACCTAAAAGATGAGAACAGAGGAATCGCTGCTCAGGTTGATGCCATTCATGCGGAGATCCTACAGGCTTCAAGACAGAACACCGCCGAGGCCGAGCGGCGCGTGGCCAAGTTTAAAGACCTCAGCAAACGGAGAGTTCAAGACGTTTATAGTTCCATGAGTATTGAGCGAATAAATAATGAAACCAAGGAGGTTATCAGTATTTTGCAGTCACACCTGTATGGAGGACTTCATGAGTGCGTCGATGTAGTGAGACAGGCGTCTCAGAGTGCAGCACCATATTTAAAAATGAGCGATAAGAAGATGGATGTTGAAATTCCTTTGCCTTTCTTCTGGAACTCTTTCAGTGAGTGGCCGACACAGACCAGGCACTGAAGAGCCGCGCTTCATAAAGGTGCTGTCACGGTGCTGTGGTGGGTAGAAGCTTGTCTGAATGGGTTTCAGTGCTCGCGAGGACACGTAGTTGTTTTGAGACTGTTTTCTTTTTTGTTAATTTTCACAAGTATCACTATTGAAAATTTGTATGCATGTTACTGGTGATAACAGAGTGGTAGTGTTAAATTAAACGATACAAACAAATACTAACTGTGGTGCTGTTTTAAATCAATGCACATTTATATGTTTAGAATGTAAATATACATATTTGATGTGAATAAGCGCTTCCTTGGAAAGTTCAGGTGTAACCAACTCACCTAACAGGAAGTGATGTACATGACTTTTGATCTCAAATCCAGGCATTTGTGGGTGATTGATCATTCAGCTGGATTGAGACGGCGATGTGGACTATGTTCATATGTTGCTAATGTTATTGTCAGCTTAGCTTTTATTATATATTTAAGATCAACGAGATTAATAAAGAAGGTAATTTTATTTATTTTCACATTTGTAAAATCTATAATGAGAGGATGGAGATCTAGTCTCCACTCCAGATTAGTCGGTGGCGCTAAACTGCCGGAAGCTACTTGCTAACCGCCTAAATATTTGGAAAAAGAAGAAGAAGTGGCAGCAGCCGCAGAAGAAGAAGAGGAGGAAGCAGAAAGTCCTCGCGCTGCGCGTTCAGGAGATCTCAATGGAGGCGATGTCGCCTTCATGTTTTAAGCCTTCTTAGCGGTACAGCGTGAGATTTGGAGTCCCGGGACCGTAGCGAGCGCCTGGAATCCTGCCGGTGAGGTTCCAACTGACGTCAGCCTCGTCCTTCTCCTGTCAAAGCTAATGCGAAAGCATGGAGCACCAAACTCTATTTAGAATAACTCGATTTAAAGTGAGATATTATCGATGGAGGAGCATTATTTAACTGTAGAGCTCAGTACCGAGAAGACACAAGAGTCAGCATCGGGTCTTGAATTCGGCACCGCGTTAGTGTCGCAGGTACACGTTAGCATCAGCAAACACCACGTTTACCTGCCCTTCGTTGGCATGGCGCTAACTGGAGCCGGACAACAATCCTATTTAATTGAAATCATAACGCTGCGATTTCCAAACGGCAGGAGGGCGTCATATTTGTTTGAAGCTATTATGTGTCAAAGCACCATTTTAAAGGAAGTGTTGTGTCCTGCCTGTCCTGCCTCCGCATCAGCAGACTTGGCGGGATCCAGATTGATTTGCTCCCCGAACGTAAGAGACATCCAGACCAGCACGAGCTCAGCCGCCCTCTGACCTTCGACGTGGAAGAGACCTTTGGACCCGACTGATAAACTCTGCCAACCAATGAAACATCTATTAGTTATTGTTCCATAGAGAACCTGTCGCTGCTCTTTGACCATTAGATTTGTTTGATCAGTTTACGGTGGAATGTTTAATTACTCAGATCCTATTTTCTGATGTTCCTCTCTCTGTAAAGCTGATGAGATGGACAACATGGTGGGAGGCTGCAGCGATGACGCACGAACCGACTTCCTCTACTGCTGTGGAGCCGCCACCGAGGTTCTAAAATGCGGTTCCTGTAAGATACACACTGGAACCAACGTTCTATTTCTCATCATTCCTGGTGAGTCCATCTCTATGTTGTCGTCGTCATCACCAGCAGTGGTTTAATGTCATGTGTCCATCATCCGACATGTGACAAGTACCAATGTGTTGAAAGGTATGTGTGTGTGCGCTCATACAATATACCATGTCAAACCACAGCTCCGCTGGTTCTTCAGTCAACGACAGTTCACTTTTGTTTAGCAGCATTTTTACAGATTTCCTCGACACAAAGTCGGGTAACTGAGGAGACTTTGCATCCTGGTTAAACTCCGTGCCCATCAGCTTGTGTCCTAACATGAATGTCTGAATTAATCATTGAAAATAGTGATTGTCAACTATTTTGTTATCTGTTCATTTAGATATTTAATTAAATTTTGATCAAGAAATAAAGCAAATGTTTTGAACTTCCTTGTACAGACGCAGGGTGATGCTGTAATGGAGAGCAGAAATATGTTAACGCCTGAAAGTTGAACGGAATGACGACCTGATGTGTTTGAAAGTGGAATATCAGCGTCGCTGTTCTCCTCCACGCAGGGAACCCTGGTGTGGTGGGCTTCTACAGAACCTTCATGCTAACCCTGCATAGCATGTTTGGCCACCGCCACCCCGTGTGGGCTGTAAGCCACGCTGGCCACTGTGCACCGCCGGACGCCATGGACATGCTGGAAGGTCATTTAGCCTCCAGTCAGCAGTTGACGCAGCTGCTGTTCTTCTAGTAATCATATCAGTCAAATACACTGTTTCCTTTTATAAGAATTACATTTATTTTTCTGAAGCAACAAAAGTCTGTGCAAGAATATCACTGAACTAAATCTCTCATCTTTTGTTACCTGTTCAGAAACATTTGAAAAGACCTCAAGCGTATTTCCAAGAATTTAGTCGAAGTTAGCAAAAGAAACCAAAACAAAAACTGGATCATAATTGATGCAAACTACATTGCACATCGTATATTTTCAAAAATGATGAAAGCTGATATTTTTAATCCCTCAGTGTGGTGTTTAAATTCTTGGGACTGAAAGTAAATTTGACATTCTAATGTTCCAGCTGCAGTAACACATCCTGACACACGAGGCTCTGTTGTTTGTGTTGTCTTGCTGGTGGCGCACAGACGCATCATCGCCCGCCTACCAGGACGTGTTGGGTCTGGACGGGCAGATCGAACACAAACTGGCTTTCCTGAGGAGTCACGTTCCCAGGGAGACGGGTCTGGTCCTGGTGGGACACTCCATCGGCTGCTACATCATCTTGGAGATGATGAGGAGAGATCCCGGACTCAAGGCAAGTCACTTTTCAAGATTAAAAAAGGCATCTTATTTAATCAATGACGTGACAAAAGTCAAGGAGATTTAAATTTTACAACTTCAGCTCTTGCAATCATGCTCCAGCCCCTCAGATTTTCACATCCTCTAAAAGTGAGTGAGGGTCTGGAAAGCGTTTGTCTGCTTATAATTCTAGTCAGAGGGAAAGAGTCGAAACAAAAATGGCGCCGGCGCATCGGTGAAGTTGACGCTAGAACGGTTTAGACTCCAGGAAGCAGTGAAACACTCCAGCGCTGTGTCAGAAGAGGAGATGTCTCTGGTGTCTTTTCAGGGTGTGAGAAAGGTTTCCTACAAACTCAATAACAGACAGCTGAGAGATTTGTGTTCTCTTGGTTCTTTCTCTCTGAAGGAGAACGTGGAACACAACCACTGTTCTCTGGTGACAACTCTCCACCTCGGAACTGCAGGTTTTAATGAAATGACAGGAAACAACTCAGAACTCAGAAAACAACCCACTGGTAGCTTGCTAGCAGCTAGGCATGCTAATGATAGCAGGGAGGCTAGTAGCCTTGCTAGCTGGGACTCGCTGGTGGACCCTGGTGGTTGGTGGTCAGGAAAGCCTCAGATAAGTGACTTGCGGGGAGGCTGGAGTGTCTGTGGCAGTTGAACATGAGATCTGAGGTCCTGCCAGTGAGATCCAGTTCATTTATCATTTCTATCCCAGTAGTTAAATCTGCTTCCCGCTCAGTTACGCTAGCCGGCCATTCTCACTCGTCAGGGACTTCAGACGCTGTGATTGGTTGAGGTGTCACGTCTCTGGGAACTCTGCTGCAACAGGAGGATGCCCGACTGGAAAATGACAGGAAACTAATGTAGCTCAGGCCGGATGAATCTCTCACTAAAGATCTTGTTCTTTTGTCTTCCTGCAGGTCCTGAAGGCCGTCATGCTGTTCCCCACTATTGAGCGCATGGCCGTGACTCCCCAAGGGAAGGTCATGACCCCTGTGCTGTGTCACATGCGCTATGTGGCCTACCTGCCTGTGTTCCTGCTTTCTCTGCTGCCTGAGCGACTCAAACACGGCCTGGTCAAGATGGTGCTCGGTGCCATTCCCTCCCTGGACCTCTCTGTGGTCCCGCCCACCGTCGGCCTCCTCAGTGGAGACTGTGCAGGTCGGTTGCTGCTGCGCCGATGCGCGATTATCAACCGTTATTAACCATTCAATCATTCGATATCAAAGAAAACATGAGATCTTTTCTGTTGTCTCTGCAGCTAATGCCATGTACATGGGGGGTCAGGAAATGAGGGAAGTTCTGCAAAGAGATGATAGAACTATCAAGAAGAACCTTGAGAAGGTAGGAAACCGCAGCTGCTGCTCCTTGTGTAGAGAACCGTTCAGCTGTTTCTGACGCGTGAAGTCATGTTGGGTAGAAGTCCGCTCCAGCAAACGTTCCGGTGAGCTCTTGATCGCTTTACTTCCACAGCTTCTATTTTACTACGGAGCAACAGACCACTGGTGCCCGGTGCAATATTATCATGACATCAAACAGGACTTCCCCACGGGGGACTTCAGACTGTGTGAGAACGGGTTCCGTCACGCCTTCGTTCTGGACGCTGGAGGGGAAGTCGCTAAGATGGTGTCAGAGTGGATCCGGACTGATTTGAGGACATGAAGGCTTGATTTCTAAGTCTTTTGGAGACGAGCACGCAGCGTCTGGACCAATCAGCTCACAGCCCAGTTGAAGTGAAAAGGTTTGTGTGTGTTTTGATTTAAAAAAAAAACCAAAAAACAACCCAAATATCTTAAATATGATTTAACAATTCTGTACTTTGGTTTAGAGCGAGTACAGTGATGAACAAAAAGTGGACATTGGATGATAACGTCAGAAGCAGCAGTCGCTCTTAGACGAGCCTTTACTTGATGGACTGATGGTACTTTTAGTAGTAAAAGTACCTGAGCAGAGTGGAGTACTGAAACACGATGGCGTCAGCTGTGTATACCTAAGGAGTATGACAGTACTCATCAATGTTTTTATACTGCGTGGTTCAGGTCTTTTCAAAACTGAACTCAAAGGCCTGTGGTGTCACTCAGTGGCGAGTGGGCACTGCGGCTCAGACCTGGCCAGGACCTCCGGCCGGCTCCAAACCAGCGGAGGAACTCTAATAACCCAAGTCTCTCATCAGGTTGTGACTCTTCCTCGTGTGCTGGACCTCACTGTGCTAAATACCTCATGTACAGCTCTGGATTAGCAGAATGTTGCTAATGAATAACAACCTGCAGAACTTGGTGTCAATAAAAATGCCATCAACAGTCACACTTCACCCTGAACGAGTGTTTTTGTCAATTTTATTTGTACGGCGCCAAACACACGTTATCTCGTGACGCTCTGCAAGTAGAGCAGGTCCAGTAGTTTTCCTTCCCTCACTAATAGTCTTCAGCTCGCTAAGCTGTGTTTCCTTCATGTGGTAGCTAATTAATGAAGTTGAATGCATTGTTCCCTCCCCCTCGTTATTAAACACATCGTTCTACCGGCCGCGTTCTCCGTAGTAGCAGCCGTTCGTTTTGTCCGCCTCGCTTTGTGGGTGAACAGTGACCTCCTCATGTGCCCAGCAGAGGTCAGTCTGACCTGTCCCTCCTGTTGGGGGGAGGGGGGGGGGGGGGGGCGAGGACATGTGTCAGGGTCTAACAACATCACGGCACATAGAGGAAATGCCCATATTTGGTTGGGGCTTGTTATCACTGCTCTTATTTTCAGAGGGCTTTATGGCCTGTGCAAAGAAAATGCTTATCATGAAACTTGAAAGTTGAACACAGCAATGAGCAGTTCTCTTCAGAACAAAAACAAGTTTTCTGAGAGAGTTTGATTGGATGGGATACCAGACAGGAAGAGGAGAATAAACAGGAAGTGAAGTTGTACCTACATTTATACTGCATTCCAATGGTAAATGGACTGTATTTATATTTGTCCTACCTGGGCAGCACTCAGGGGATTAAACAGCACCATCTCACTCACCCACTCACACTCACCCCGTCACAGTCACTCACCCACTCACACTCATCCCGTCACAGTCACTCACCCACTCACACTCATCCTGTCACAGTCACTCACCCACTCACTCACCCACTCACACTCATCCTGTCACAGTCACTCACCCACTCACTCACCCACTCACACTCATCCCGTCACAGTCACTCACCCACTCACACTCATCCTGTCACAGTCACTCACCCACTCACACTCAGCCTGTCACAGTCACTCACCCACTCACACTCATCCTGTCACAGTCACTCACCCACTCACACTCAGCCTGTCACAGTCACTCACCCACTCACACTCATCCTGTCACAGTCACTCACTCACCCACTCACACTCAGCCTGTCACAGTCACTCACCCACTCACACTCAGCCTGTCACAGTCACTCACCCACTCACACTCATCCTGTCACAGTCACTCACCCACTCACACTCAGCCTGTCACAGTCACTCACCCACTCACACTCATCCTGTCACAGTCACTCACTCACCCACTCACACTCACCCTGTCACAGTCACTCACCCACTCACTCACCCACTCACACTCACCCTGTCAGTCACTCACCCACTCACACTCACCCTGTCAGTCACTCACCCACTCACCCACTCACACTCAGCCTGTCAGTCACTCACCCACTCACTCACCCACTCACACTCAGCCTGTCAGTCACTCACCCACTCACTCACCCACTCACACTCACCCTGTCAGTCACTCACCCACTCACACTCACCCTGTCACTCACTCACCCACTCACTCACCCACTCACACTCAGCCTGTCAGTCACTCACCCACTCACTCACCCACTCACACTCACCCTGTCAGTCACTCACCCACTCACACTCACCCTGTCAGTCACTCACCCACTCACTCACCCACTCACACTCATCCTGTCACAGTCACTCACCCACTCACACTCATCCTGTCACAGTCACTCACCCACTCACTCACCCACTCACACTCAGCCTGTCACAGTCACTCACCCACTCACACTCATCCTGTCACAGTCACTCACCCACTCACACTCATCCTGTCACAGTCACTCACCCACTCACACTCACCCTGTCAGTCACTCACCCACTCACTCACCCACTCACACTCACCCTGTCACTCACTCACCCACTCACTCACCCACTCACACTCATCCTGTCACAGTCACTCACCCACTCACACTCATCCTGTCACAGTCACTCACCCACTCACACTCATCCTATCACAGTCACTCACCCACTCACTCACCCACTCACACTCAGCCTGTCACAGTCACTCACCCACTCACACTCATCCTGTCACAGTCACTCACCCACTCACACTCATCCTGTCACAGTCACTCACCCACTCACTCACCCACTCACACTCAGCCTGTCAGTCACTCACCCACTCACTCACCCACTCACACTCAGCCTGTCACAGTCACTCACACACTCACACTCATCCTGTCACAGTCACTCACCCACTCACACTCATCCTGTCACAGTCACTCACTCACCCACTCACACTCATCCTGTCACAGTCACTCACCCACTCACACTCACCCTGTCAGTCACTCACCCACTCACACTCAGCCTGTCACAGTCACTCACCCACTCACATTCATCCTGTCACAGTCACTCACCCACTCACACTCAGCCTGTCACAGTCACTCACCCACTCACATTCATCCTGTCACAGTCACTCACCCACTCACACTCACCCTGTCAGTCACTCACCCACTCACTCACCCACTCACACTCACCCTGTCAGTCACTCACCCACTCACTCACCCACTCACACTCATCCTGTCACAGTCACTCACCCACTCACTCACCCACTCACCACCACCCTTCTTTTATGTTTAGAAGTAGTTTATGTACTTCTACTGCAGTTTGCATTGTTTTGTTGAGTCTCCTGCTTTGTTGGGTCACCAGCAGACAGGACGACAGGACTATGGACTTGTCTGAAAGGACAGAGACAGACGGCAAACATCCAAATAAATACAGAGGCCAGTGAACAGGACAGATCTTGCAGTTCCCTGTGAATGAAATGTATGTGATACAGGTCTGGTCAGCAGGTTCTTTAGAGGGCTGTCCTCACTCACTGGACATGAACTGCTGAATGAAGGCAACATCCTGACGGATGGAAGCCAGTAAATTGACGTCTGAGCTGCAGATCAGATAAGGAACTGGAGTTGATACGCAGTAATGAGCCCCCTCTTTACTGGTTTCTTCCTTTGCTGTGGTGTTGTAGCCACTGGGGCTGGAACTGGAGGGATGGGTTCTAACCCTGCTGGATCGGCCAGTCCCTGAAAATAAGCGTCCAGTACCCAGATGTGGCAACATGGAGTCCACTTACAGTGGTACTTCACCCAGAAAGTGTATTGTACCTTCCAAGTCCTCACTAGCAGGAGTACTCAGCTCACTGAGGTGTTTCTCCCTCCTCCATCACTTCTTAGTGACTCCAGAATGCAGGAAGAACCAGCCACGTATATTTAGCTTGAAGCTAACAGAGACTGATGCTATCAGCAGCTAAACTGTCCAGAAACGTCAGGTCAGCAGGTACAGGTGGTCTGGTGTGATCCAGGTCTCCTGGATCCAGATGGAGGATCAGGGATCCGCTAACACTCTGAATGGAGATTAAACTCACAGTGGAAGACTTCTTTTTAGTGCCAACCTGCATGAGTGCCAGTGAGTTGTTAGCTGGTCGTGCTGGTTCACCGCAGCTCTGACTCCCGTGATTCAACGTCAATTCATGATGGCTTTAAAGAAGCCTGCACCAGTTTTGAATGAACGCAACATTCATGCATTGGTTTTGTCATTCCCGTCTCCAAATGCAACGATATGAAGGAAGGAGACCATGAGAGGCTGTGGGAAGTCCGGGGGTGTCCTTCCTCCCAGATGAAGCCAGCACCGTCTCACTCTTTTCACTCCTCGGGACCCTTTTGAACAGCCTTTCACTTTGATCCACTGTGCTGGTTAAAATAGCTGCTAATACCTTGTCTGGAGGGGAGGGGTAGGGATGAAAACACAACCTTACCAAAATTCTGAATGTCCCATTTAGGTTTCCCCCCCAGGACAGAAATTGGACTGCTCTGTATAGTCTCTTACATCATGGTAGGAAAGCAACATTTCAAAAGAAAATGAGAGGAACTGGTGACTTGAACAGGAAAACAACCCTTAGCACTTAGCACCCACCAAGCATGAACAACAATGGATTCCTGCTAATCCCTCCCCGTTTCCCTGGGCACACACAGCCTCCAAAACAAACAGACCTGTTTGATGGTTATGGCTTTACATTCAGTGATGGTGTTTCCTGAATACACCTAGTAAAAACAAAAAGAAGCCTTTAAAGTTACTTTTTTATGCCCCCACACCCCCGCCCTCTGTAAGCTGGAGGACTGTGTTTTCAGGTTGTCGTCAGCTGGGACCTTCCCACCCTCATTAACGCAATGTCTCTGAAATGGCTTGAAGGAATTTTTTCCAAATTTGTAACAAACGTCCACTGCAACAGGAGTGCAGCTGTCAGATGGAACCTGTGAGCTCATTAAGATGTGTCGCGAAGTCCTGGCGTTCAGGTGGCAACTACACGAAAACCCTGCTGCTAGGCGACAGCAGCATGACCGCGAGAAGATCCCTCTCATCCTCCCGAGTGTGGTCCACCGGCCACATCCCTCCTGTCAGTAGCTCCCATTGAGTACTGCAGTACTTGTATCCAACTTTCTAGGTTCATTTGACATGTGGCCAACTCCTATTTCTCAGTGGATGTGTCACATATTCTGAGGAAGTTCTAAAAGGTTCCATGCATGTCAGTGGTTCCTGAGTGAGAGAGAAGAGCTTCTCCAGAACCCTCCTGCTTGATGTTTCTCCTGGAAGGGTTCCTGTATTCTTGCCTGGACCTCAGACTTTCTGATGCATGACCATCATACAGTGAATGACATCATACATCAGGAGCTGGACCTCCACCGCAGCTCTGGGACCCAGCGGTTCTTCTCGTCTTGTACGCCTGTGGAGATTTTATTTGTGGGCCTCTGCATGGGTGACGTTTTCCTCTCCAACCTAAGATTCTTTAAAATAGTGCCTCTCTTGCTGTTTGCTTCTGTCACAATATCAAGATATAAAACTCAATTTTTGAAAATCCCATCACCATAGCAACATCATATGGTGAATTTGATCATGCTAAACATTCATGCCAGAGTTGTAGTTTTTACTAACTAGCTTACATTTTTCCCTGAAGTGCAAATGTGAAGTGAAGAAACGGGCTTTTAAATGGTCAAAATTCTGATATTGAGTGAATCTTTGTTCGTAACAATGAGGAGTGAAGCTGATAAAAAGCTGTTCTTGGTTTTGATTGGAGCGTTAAAGTCACGAGGGCCTTTTATGGCAGCGATGTTGTTTCTCTTCAGGGAGTCATGTCAAGGTTCTCAGTGGTTTATTAAGAGTCAAACCTCATTCGAACCCACAAATGCTAGGAACTGAAGATGTGGGCATCGTACTTTCATCCAGAAAATAAAAGAAGACATGATGGCAAAAAACCCATGGATATGCAGATTTTTGTATCTGTATTGTGTTGTTGTTGATTTTGTCTGCATCAGACAGAATGAGTCATGGAAGAAGTCAGCTGTCAGTGTCATACGTGTGCAGTTCATTTGTGCCTACCTGACAAGCGTGTTATTTAACACATTCCAACCCCTCAGTATCAGTTCGAGGCTGTAACAACTCTCAACCTTGTGTGCGCATAGAATAAAAAGATCTCTTGCAAACATTTCAAACAAAAAAGTTGGTGCCTGTTTCTTCAAATGGGGACATTCACGTGTGAAACTTGTAACTCTTTGCCGTCATCTGTTTTCATCATCAGTCTGTTCTGGTGGAAATCATAGTTCAAAGCCGCAGCAGAATTCTGGCCTCATAAATTGGACTGAAAGCATAATGCACGCTGGCATGCATCAGGATTCCACTCTGGAATGCCTCTGGTCTGCACTGGGTCTGAACAAATTAGGGAATAACCTTGCATCTGTACGAAACATGTATCCACACTTGCCTCACAGCCCAGATTTGTGTCCGTGTAAAGAGATCTGAGTGCCTCTGGTTCCACTTGTGTCAGCGTTCTTTCAGGTGGCCATTAGAGAAGCCTCCCACATTCCTGGAGTACAGGTGGGAGGGCGTGAAGCCTGCCAGTCAGAGTCAAGTCCCCAAACTATATCAGCTCACTGAGGTTGTTTCTCCTCCTCCATCACTTCTTAGTGACTCCAGAATGCAGGAAAAACCAGCCACGTATATTTAGCTTGAAGCTAACAGAGACTGATGCTAACAAATGCTGAACAGTCTATTCACCATCTCTCCAGGTCATCTGGTATAATCCAGGTCTCCTTAATCCAGCTGGATGATCAGTAATCTACTAACACTTGGACTGGGGATAAAAAGTAACTCGTGAGAATGCTGCCAGAGCGGACGCGAGTACAAGTGTTGCATGATATATCCATACTGAGATAGTACTGCAGTACTAGAGTATCCATAAGGGTACAATAGTGCATTTTGAGGGAAAAAAATTCAAAATTATTCATTTAAGCATAAATGCACCAACTGATCGCAGTGGATGTGCTCCGGGGGGACGACCATGTGACACCGCCGTTGGGCAGTCCCCTGGGTTCTCTTGATTAGGGACACAGACAGGTTGCAGACAAAGTTATCCATATACTCCAGGCCTACCAAGTCTTACACACTGTACCTTTAACTGTGATGCCAGCTTGTTTGTTTAAAGTGAACAAGGTGATCCTGTCAGTTTTCCACCTCATTCAACACTGCTCCAGCACACAAGGTCCAAAGTACATGTGCTGGCATCACATCACAAGGAACCAGAGGCTGAGAATAAGGACAAAAGAACAGCCTCAGACAAATTTGTACAATCTAGAAATTCCTCCAACATTCCCTAAAACTGTGATGAAAGACGCGCCACCTTGATCAAACCCTGCTGAATTCAGTGTTAATTTATTTTGGATGACATGAGCTGTTTAAGAAGAGAAACCCACTTCCTTCCGTCCAGGAAGGAAACAAGCGAAGAACAAAGACGAGACCCTTTTAGAACAATCCCAGCAACTGTTGGGACCTGCAGGAAGCATCCAGTCAAACCAGCTGCTGGGTGTGTTTATCCTGAAAATACTGAATATCCACAAGTCAACAGTCCAGATTGTTCATGAGGATATTAATGTATTAAGATCATAAAAGTTTCATGTAAGGAGAGAATTGTTGGGTGGAGGTTCACCGAAGGAGTGATGTGCTGGACCTCCTCGACTCGGAGAGCCTCATGAGAGAACTTTGGCTGGGATTTGGCGCCGTACAAATAAACCTGATTTGACTTGACTTATTAAAATAAAATTATGAGATTAGCTGAGAAATAAGAACACTTAGTATAATGTTGGCTTGGGGCTAATAGAGAAAAATAATCATGATGAAAGCAGTTGCAGACTGAACTTCACCAGGATTTGACAGCATTTCCGGGGCATTGTGGGACTGCGGGCCGGGCGAACAGAACAGCACATCAGAACCAGAACCACAGACAAGGAGTCCGACGATCAGATGGGTTGTAAACAAACACCTGTGCTGGACAAATTTACTCAGAGGCGCAACAGAGGGCAGAACTTAAATATCTTGAGAATAACCACAGAGCCGCTGGGATCGGCTCCAGCCCCCCCGCGACCCTTAATGTGTAGGAATAAGCAGAAGATGACGATGGATGACCACAGAGCACAGTGACTTCCTCATCCAGTTACAAATTAGCTGCAGTTGCGTAAACTCACGCTGCTGCTGGGCCTTGCAGAGGCGGTGACTCGTGTGTGGAGGCGGATCTTCAAATCATAAATCGATACGATGGACAAAAAATAGAACACACTCACTTTTTAGGAAATTTTGTGATTGTCCATCATCCCCTTAGCCGGCCGCCGTGTGTGTGTGTGTGTGTGTGTGTGAGAGCGGCTGTGTCGAGGTGACTGTCTCCAGCATCGTCACCAGCCTTCTTGTGCTGTTACACCGTTTAATCAAAGCCTCCCCAACATGTGACTCGGTCCTTCTATAAGAACGCTGTCGAGGCTTTGATAGTCAGAACACAGCCAGGGTCACGCCAGCTGCGGCTGACATGTGAATGAACTCTCAAAATGAACCAGGCAGTTTCGTAACTTTGTGTAACGTTATGCCACCTGCGCAGACTTACTCATGGCTGCGTGTTTGCTCAGCCAAGGTTGAGGCACTGAAGGATGGTAGTAGTCCAGCACATCGCTCCACATGTATTGATCACTGGTCCTCTTCCCACATCCTCTCAGACAGAACAGCTCTGTACAGTAGAGGGATATTTGACAACCTGTAAAGCAATCATCGAGATTTATGGTCCACATCCAGAATGTTTGTGTTGTTGCTGCACACAGGTCAGATAAAACCTAGAGCTGTGTTCAGCAATCACTGGTGAAATGTTGACAACTACGAGGTGGTAGTTTCAGCCGCCCGGTTCTACCCCCGCCCCCCAGGCCCCCAGCAGCCTGCTGTCTGGTGAAGGTCTGGAACTCTGTGAGCAACCAGACACAAGGGAAGGTTCTGTCTCTGCTGGTCTGGATCCAAACATGACGGACAAGAAGGGGATTCCCTAACAAGGCGACATGCTCCTTCAGACAGCCTTGTGTCGCAGTCCTAGTCAGACTTCATTCTTTTTTTGAATTAGGGTTCCTCTTGGTTCTCACTGACAAAGCGACAAAGATGGTCTTTGCTCTAAAGGTCATTTGGTGCTAAGATGGCTAACAGGGCATGGATGTCACACCTGAACTCACATCTGGAGCGGAGCTTCTCAGTGGCTAAGAAGAAAAGTCTGTAGCTGCCGAGGCCAAAAAGCTGTTTTATGATGTCCAATAAACGTTAACTGGAAGAGCAGTGAGAAAGGGTTTTGGGGTTAGAGAGTTTTATGTGCTGCACACTGTGTATTTCTCAATATTAAGACCAGATTTTCCATAAAAGGGTTGCTTCACAGCATGAAGGGGGCGCTCCACAACATCGGTGTGGCTGGTGCGGTGTAAAATCAGCCACTGGCAAACAGCGCCAGCCGACAGTTGTCATTAAGGTGGTTTGGAGAGTACTTCAGTACTTCAGTAGCCCGCCAATGTTATGGTACAACCTGTATGGGTACATCAGCTGCTACATTGGCATCTGGTTTGAGTCTGATATGGCCTGTTTACTGAGTACACATCTGGTATTTGAATGGAGGCTCGTGCTGCGGAACATTCCAGTTAATCCATTCACAGAATACAAGGTACCACGAGAAGTCCAGCCGTACCTGGAGAGGAGAGCTGGCCTTGGATAAAAGGACTTTGTCTTTGTTATGGGGTTCATTTATATGCCGACGGCATGTAGGAGGTTAGGACTTTGCAATGTTGTGTTACTGTAGAAGGACTTGTCCTTCCACGGCGTAGACGCACATATAAAGTACGTCTTCCTGGCCCGGCCCTTCAGCGCCAGACAGTGGAGGAAAAGCAGCTGAACAGAACAGAGTGTGTAGCAGTGCGGTTCTTGATCTCGAGGTTGAAAGAACATTAGCCTGAAGCTGACAGGATGTGCCGACGCAGCTACAAGAGCGCTAACTCACCCAAAATGTTATGTAGCTGTTTTTTCCTTCCTGTGTTGCGTCTTTGTGACCACAGAATGCAGAAAGAGCCGGCCACCTTGGACAGGTTTAGCTGTCGTTAGCCATCAGTCTCAGTAGCTTCAAGCTAAACTTACGTGGCTGGCTAAGAGATGAAGGAGGGAAAAACATCTTTATGAGCTCAAACACATATTAGTGAATATTCCAAAGGTCGAATATATTTTGGGTGAAGTATCACTTCAAGTATTCTCTGCAGTTGTGATTAATTTTGTACTGGACTTTTGGTAAAAGTGAATTTCTTCAAGTTAAAAATGACCCTTCAGAGTTTAGAGAGGAAATAACGAACGGCATCACGACGTGTTTTCAGACGCATCTGTGAACGTTCATCAGAACGGCGAAGCCGAGCAACAGCTGCACGTCTTTACTGTCCCCAGATATCAACTCCAGACCTGAAGGACACAATTAGAGAACAACTGTCTTGTGGTATTTGACTAGACCAGACCAGACTGGTCCCAGTAACAGTGGTTGAGTTGTGACTGGAATGGGAACCGGCTCCATTCGGGCGCTACGGTGGGTTCCACCTCCCAGGAGAACGCCACCGAGGCAAAAGCTGCCTCAATGATTTTGAAGCAAATTCCAGTTAACAGACATCCTTCTTCTGTCCCAGGCTCTCGATTTACTGGTCGAGAAACAACGTCTGAGAATTAACAACCCTGAATCTGACGGGTCGTCTCGCCTGTCAGCAACCAGTCATGTTGTTTTTTGTTTTTTTGCCCCCTCCTTGATCCATGCTGTCTCTCACTTGGAATTTCAGTCCCACCACACCAGACAGAAGAGTTGAAACAAAACGGAGAAATAACAAATTGTAAGATAAAATGAGTTCAACTTGGACATGGAGTCTCCCAGCTGGACCCGGAGTGTGGGGGCGTCTCTACTGCGGCGGCCTCGTAGAGGAAGAGACAGCGTTACACGCCCAGGGTCCTTGAAGACGTGCCGCGGTCTCTGCGCCGACCTCGGCACACTGGGAAAACAAACTTGACTCAAATAAAAACTTAAATTTGTTGCATTTGAACTGAACTGAAGTGCTGGGAAGTGGAGGAGTGAAAGAGGCCAAGCAGAGGACAGGACACGTCCTCCAGTCAGCCGTTGCTCTGCTGTCCTCACTTTGATCCTCCTTTTGTGATTGAGGAGAACTCGGCCATGACTGCTTGTTTTCGTCTGTCTCCCCCCCCCCCCCCTCCGTCTCCCCCTCCCTCCCTCTCTGCAGTGAACTTGTAAGGCTCCATGTTAAAACTTCACACCTCAACAGCTTCAGTGTCTTGGCTTTGGTCTCTGCAGCTCGGCTGAGCTGCATTCCTCCAGCAGAGAACCATCTTTCAGGTTGCGGTGGAGGACAGCGCCGCCTCACACGTGGGTCCCACATTTCCCACAGGTGCTCCAATGTGCTGAGGTGTGGTGATGATGAGCGCCGCAGCGCATGAGTCACATCCAAATGTTCCGTGACTCTTCCTCTGGTGTGGATGGAGATTATCGCTCTGGAAAAGAACTCTCATCACAACAGGAAGCTGCCAGCAGGGGTTGTGAGCTGATTTGGAGGGCCCCTCCCATTAAGAGGACAAGTGGACCCAAAACACGCCACTAAAATGCCCCATAATGCAAGTGGGCCAGCAGACCCCCTCCCTGTGGGGTCAAGCTGTCTGGCATGTACCACTTCTGAGGAGGGGAACCTTGACTAATCTAACTAAGACTGGCATGGTGTTTGGAGGGGGGGTCCATGTCTATTTTTCAGAGCGAGCATTTCAGAATTCTGTCGTGTAAATGTGTTGAGTGGTGGTCTGTATTTCAGGCAGGTGTGAAAAGTGAGAGGAAGAGTGTGTAGCTGTGTAACACTTCCTCCCTCCTGACGCGGACCAGCACTCTGCCCCCCTTCATGGGACGGCGCCGCTCGCCCCACAGACACGTGATCTAGAAGGTAGAAGGACAAACTATGGTATACATGAGATGTACAGCGCTGTGTGTCCCGTGTGTGTGTGTGTGCGTGTGTGTGTGTGTGTGTGTGGGGGGGGGGGGGTCAGGGAAAGGGTGTCGCTGTTGCTTAGAGGACAGTCATAAAGTATTACTGGAAATGCTGCATGTTTTTTTAGCATTAGTATTTTCATCTGGTGCCAGGGCGCCCACGTGCTCCCGGCCATCAGCCCCTCACCGTCTCACTGCTGGAATAAATGCTGCTCTGTGGTGGCTGGATCCCAAACTCAGCCCCTGTCGAGGTCTCTGAGGCGCACAAAGTTGTCACCTTTTTACTGTTAAACACAAAAGAAAAGATGATTTCAAAGGTTCTCAGTCGTCCAGGTCCTGTTACTCTGCGAGTTCGGCAGCTGGACTTCTGATGCAGAGCAGGGTTCAGCTCTTAGCCAAGAGGCTCCAGGACGACAAGCTGGCACATGCTCGTTGCCATGGTGATAATAAGAACTCAGTGGGTAACTGTTCCCTCAGGTTAGTTAAGTCGAGGCTGTGAGGTAAAACCTGTTCCCACTGTTTCCTGTTGTTCTTTTGTATTTTTCCGTCTGCTTGTCCCCTTGAGTCACTTCACTCCTCAGGGCTGCCGAAGGCCCGTCTGAGGTTCGACTGGGTCGTTGGGTTACCCTACTGGTCCTGACTGGGACAGACCTCGGAAGAGTTGAGGGGTACTCCCCCCCCCCCCTCCCTCCCTCTCTCCCCCCCTCCCTCCCTCCTCCTCCTCCTCCTCCTCCTCCTCCTCCTCCTCTCTTCCCTCTCTCAGACCGTGCACTACCTGTGACGTCAGAATATTGCTATAAAGACAAGCCACGCGGATAAGGTGCAATGGTCGTCCCTATTAAACGAGAGATCACGTGCCAGCTGCGGGACGTCTGATTCCCCCCCCCACCCCGCCCCCCTCCTCCAGCCTCCTCTGCGTGAAGTCTGCGGGACAGAGCAGAAGTATGCGGGGAGCGGCGGAGGTGTCCGGGGCTGCGCTGCGCGCAAGGAGCGGCGCTCTGGAGTAGCGGTCCGGCTGCGGCGAGCCTGAGGGAGATCATGGGGGTGGCCAGCGAGGACCTCCTCGTTACACTCCAGATCCTCCCGGGATTCTTCTCCAACTGCCTCTTCCTCGCGCTCTACGACTCCGTGGTGCTCGTCAAGCGCATCGTGGCGCTTCTCAGCTGCTCCCGGTCCGCCGGCACCGGAGAGGGGCGCCGCATGCTGACCTCCGCGGGGCTCCGCTCCATCTGGAACAGCTTCCTCCTGGACGCCTACAAGCAGGTACAGTCCGGCTCCCTGACCTCGGAATACTGGACTAACCCAACCGTGAAGTTCTCTACATCAGCACACATCTGGTTCTAACATGAGGATCTACAGAAGCGACACGAGATCACGGCAGGTTCTTGTTGGTAGAAACAAACCCTGAACAGCCATTCTAGATCAAATCAAGTTATATAAGCAGCCAGCAACAGCAGGCAGCAGGTCAGACCAGTTTAAACCAACATGGACACGCAGATTTACTGGATTGGAATGTGGCTTTTATCTGAGTTGTTCCTCCTATCCAGCTGCTAATGAGCTCCTGGATCGCTCTCACTCTACGAACTGGACTCGCTCATGGGTTTGGATCAACAGTGAGTCTCCCTTGTGTTGTGGCAGAGGCAGGAGCAGCGGGGTTAGGGGGACCTGCTCCCCACTCTGTGGGTGTGTTCACCACCTTCTCCAGTGACCAGAATAATTGGATGACCCAGTCATAGCGTGAGGGTTTCCGTCCTCCCCACCCACAGCAGCCATGCAGTTTTATTTACCACAAAATGAAAGGAATGTCTTCAGGGTGAGCCAGAGCCAACATAGTCCACAGAACAGTTCCAGCGTAGAGAACCCAGTCACTTTGTGAACAGGAGAGAACAGGAGGAGCTAAAATGGCAGCCCACCCCTAATAAGTTAAGGCCAAACACGACCGGACTCCTGCCTGCCGGAGCGATGTGGCGGTGGATGAGGGCATGCCCCCGTGCACCGAACTGCGGCCATCTTGGACCCTTTAATAGCCAGCCCACTTGAGCAGTAGCCAGTCGGCAGCTGGTCCTCAGCCTTGGAGGACCCGCTACCACACACACCTGTCTGCATGATGGATCAGGCAGTGTGTGACTCACACACACAGAGTACAAGTGCAGTGAGCAGTCACATTACATCCACGGGCATCACAATAATTGGATATAATTAGCTGCTTCTGTTGAGATGACCAGATTGTGAGGACAGGCTGGTAGCACGCAGCCCTGGAACATGACCATACCTGAAACCCTGATCTCTCCTTCAATGGATCCGATCACTCTTGACTATTAATGTCTAATTCCAATTAAATGACGGATTCTTTTTCTACTGGTTATAAAACCTCCAGACTCCCCCGGCGAGCATCCCCTTGTACGGTGGCCCTGAGGGCTCAACACACTGCAGCTTCAAAACATCAAACAAACGCACTGAAAACGTGGACAAACTCATAAAAACATGCCGTAAACGTGCACAACACGAGACGCGCTGCAAGTTCATGTTTCCAGAGGACTCGCAACCTCGCTAGGTTCACTTCGCAGTATTTGATGTATTTTTTGAGACAATAAGTAATTAGTTCTCTAGCATTATGACATCTTGTCAGGGTCAAGGTACTTTTGTAGTCCTACAGGAAGTCATCCTGTCAGGAATAAGGTATTTTTGTAGTCCAACAGGAAGTTAGCATGTCAAGGATGATCTATCTGTGTAGTCCAACAGGAAGTGATGATGTTAGGGGTGAGGTATGTTTGGAGTCAAACAGGAAGTGGTCATCTCCTGGTTCCTCCCAGCAGCCAATAGGATCGCTCCATGTGATTGTGGTGATTGAATCAGTAAATCAGCTCTGGTGAACAAAAGTTGATGATCTTCCAGGTTTAGTTCATCAAGATCATCTTCACTAATGAACCCTCTGATGATGCTGGAAGCCTGGATGCTACGGTTAGCAGTGCTAAGCTAACGTTAGCCTAGGAAGGAGCTACACCAGGGTCACATGACCTCAAGGTCGTGCTGTGTTGTGTTGCGTGTGGAGCGTCTCGAGCCGCCAGGCGAGTAAGTAAAGACTCTCTCTGTGTGGGCAGGTCAAGCTCGGCTGTGAAGCCCCCAACTCCAAGGTGGTGAAGGTTCCTGACAGCTTCAAGTGGAGCAGCAGGGTCAACAGCCTGACCACGGTCCCAGCAGGTGATTGGGTGAGAAACGGTGACGAGTGCCGCCTCCTGGACTTCGAGTCATCAAATCGTCCTCTGGTGGTCAACTTCGGCTCAGCCACCTGACCCCCCTTCATCAGCCACCTGCCAGCTTTCCGGCGGCTGGTGGAAGACTTCAGTGACGTAGCTGATTTCCTGTTGGTGTACATAGATGAAGCCCACCCGTCTGACGGCTGGGTGGCCCCGCCTATGGGATCTTGCTCTTTCAATGTACGGAAGCATCAGAGCCTGGAGGAGAGGCTGGGGGCTGCACGCAAGCTCATCGATCACTTTTCCCTGCCGCCCCAGTGTCAGCTGGTGGCCGACTGCATGGACAACAACGCTAACGTGGCCTACGGCGTGTCAAACGAACGTGTGTGTATAGTCCAGCAGGGCAAGATCACCTACCTGGGGGGGAAGGGCCCTTTTTTTTACAATCTGAAGGATGTGCGACTGTGGCTGGAGCAGAGCTACGGCAAACGCTAGAAGAATCCGACGCTGTGAGCTCATCAGCTGATTTGCTGACATCATCGATCAAAGAGTTTCAAGTGATTTCTGTAAATCTGGTCAACTTTTCCCTCCCTCGTCCTCTCACAGACTGAGCCACTCGTTTGTGGCTGGCTATCAGCTAAAGGTTGAACGGTGCCTGTTTCATCCGGACCGAAGCACGCAGTCGCTGCTGAAGCCACACGACATGATTCACAACAAAATAAAACTACCAATACTGCATTGCAGTTGTACGATCTGATCAACAGATAATCACCCTCTGAAGCTAAAAGTACAAACAGACATCACCAATGCAGTAGTAAGCATAAAAATACTTGTTTGCTGCAGTATTCTTCCCCTCCAAGTCAGGACCAAGAGCATGTCCAGCCTGGAGACGGGGATCGTTCTCTTGCGGTCTCACTCACGTCTCAGCGCTGTCACATTCCCACCTGCAAGATCTCAAGGGACATTTTGCAGCTACGTTACATTAATTAGTGCTTGAATTAGCATCGGCTAACGGTTCAGTGATCATTTACTAATGCCTTCATGTTAACACGGTAGTTACGCTGACATTTGCTTTAGTCAACAGAGGAGTGAACATTTACCAGTAATTCGTACAACGGCAAGCTTGTCTAAGGGTTTACAGTATGTTGGTGGCGGTCACCCCCCCCCCCCCCCAAAAAAAAGATTAATCATGAGATAACTCTCGTTTTCCTTTTATTATCTCATCATCAGAAGATGTCAAAGCTCGTTTTCTCATGATAAATGAATTTACCCTCTGAACAGAAGCGCCTGATTCCTCAATTTCATGTCAGGTCAGCGGTGCTTTTTATTCGGCGTTATTTGGACACGATCATAGGTATGCGCACCTGGATTCCGCCCTCAGGAGTGTGAGACGTGTCTCTCTGCCGCCATCCTGCTCAGGGCCTCTAACCTATTGAGATGCCTTCAGACTTTAGTTCCTATAAAAGAAATACCAAAGCATCGCCACAGGGAAGAACATTTCACAGGTCCCAGTTGTTTTTCCATGACTTGAACACGTTCATCCTACCAACATGCTGATATTGATGTGCTCCCACTTCCTCTCAGCTTCAGGCTGATGGAGGTTTGGAGGGGAAACCCTCAGCGAGGAAGTTTTTGTGTCGTTCAAGTGAGCTATCAGTGGTGAGATCAGATATTTGGTGACTACAGACCAGATGTCACATGATCACAGTGGCTTTCTCTGTGCCTCAAACCCATAACGTCACGATAAATGGAAAGGCCTGCGGAGAAGCAGGGCTCTCGGCTGCTTCAGCGTTGACATAACTCAGCGGCCTGGCCGTCCCACTCAGCTGCAGCTCCTCCTGGCTGTCTCTTATTGATTGAACCTCCCACGCAGGTTTGATGGCCTCAATTCATTTTCATCCACAGGTTTTCAGATCTGCTGCTCATGCTTGTATGGAATGTTCCTTTGTCTTCCTGGTGAATGTTTTGTGGTGATATTGACTCATCAGACGTTAAAAGCACAGGTGCATGTCAGTCATTGGCTGCACCCGCCATGATTGAGGTTGGTTCTACTAAAGGGAATACAAGTACTTGTGCAAACTGTGTACTTAAACTCCTACTGCAGAGCTTCAGTTTGGCAGGAAAGTCTGTTGTCACAGTCACTGACCAAAGTACCTTTTCTCTGTGCTAACTGGAAGTCTGATTTTGAAAGCAAGATTTGAGACACCAGAAAATGTTTTTGAAGCTGACCCTGATCCGACATTCAGCAGAGACGAGTATGACATGGACTCAGTGAGGGAGTTGGGGACATGGTGTGTCTTTTCCAAACTCATGTGGTATCGTCCACATTCCTGAACAGTTTAGCTGCTGTTAGCTGTCAGTCTCATTAGCTTTGAGCTAATTAAACATGGCTGGCTCTTCCTGCATTCTGGAGTTACAGAGAAGTAATGAAGGAGGGAAAAACATCTTAGTGAGCTCAAGAGTCCTAGTAGTGAGTACTTGGGAGGCAAAATTCACTTTTTGGTTGAAGTATTAATTTTTCACTTGCACTTTATTGCAGTCTGGCCTCCGAAATATTTGGACTCCTTGTCAAAGCCATGTTTAGCATCACCAATCAGGCCCACCTGGGGTTTGGGTCTCGGTTACCAGGAAGTGAATGGACATGTGACGTCGTCTAGTTGAGTTCACTATTATGTCTTGAAACCATCGGATGTTTTTCATTATATGAAACTATGAAGTGTCCTTTAATATTTAAATATTATTAAGATGTTGAAGTGGAAGGTGCTGAGGAGGAGTGTGTTTGTGTGGTCTGGAGGGAGTGAAGAGGGTCAGATTTGTTTGTTCTGCTCTAGATGACGAAGGTGTACGAATGAAAACCTGTGATGAAAGAGTCCCAGACTCAGTCTCTGGTTGGATAATCAGCCACACCTGGTCACCTGAGACAGAACCAGTGCATCTGTGTTCATGTTCATTCTGCTAGTACTCATGTCGCACTAACTATGTAGACACCTATGTTCTCCATTACTGTGCTTTTATTTGCTGCTTCATGCATTTTGCTTGTTTTTCTAATATGTCATAGAGCAAAATAACAAAGTGGATAATAAAGGAGAAGATTTGCTGCTAAAACTGATTATATGTGGTATTTAATCTCCTGAATATATTTAATCAAATTATAAAAATTGCTTCCAGTACGAATCCAACAGAATCCTGGCTGCTCCATCCGTGCGCGGTGATTATTGACCATCAAGCCATGACTGCGTACGTTCTGAGTGGTGGAAACGATTTTTGCTCAACAACTATGCTTGAGCACAATGTCCAGGTGATTATTTGCATTGACAGAGAACTTTGATGGTTTTACTCCACCACATTTCAAAGAGATACTGTGCTTGTTACTCCTCAGCATGTATCTGATGCCCGCCAACACGACTACAACACGTATGACCTTAACATGTCCATTAGAGGTCAGTGATTTGAGGATTTCATGCTCCCAATCACTGGAATGCAAATAGAGTGTCCAGTCAATTGGTATGGCGCCAAATCACTGCTGAAGTTACCTCCTGACACTCAGGAGCTCATGTTTTGGGAGAAAATGCAGGCCTGAGGATCCATCAAAGATGGAGGCCTCAGATGGAGTTCTCTGGCTGACCTTGTGTTCCTCCAGGATGAACTTCTGTTCTTTCAGATGTGCTGACTAATCCGAGGAGGAAGGGCACGGCTGAAGAAAGGGAGTGATAAAGAGTAAATTTAACTTTGCTGCTCCATTCTTCCATTCTCAACCCCACCTCCATCAATCGAATGCGTTCGATGGAAACAAACGTGCTCTCATGATAAACGTCTCTCCTCGGAAAACTGTGAATCACTTGAAGCATTTACGTGGCGAGCTGTGAACAGCAGGACTTTATTCACGTGTCAAGCAAGTGGTGCTTACAAGTGTGACAGGATGCAACATTGGAGGGGAAGAAACTAATTAGCTACACAAGTTCAAGCACCAAAGACCACAGAAAAGGAGCTGGCAAGTGTGTTTTCCAGGTCCTTCCAAAGGACTAGGGCCTAGTGGTAAACAGGATCTGGACACAATCACAACAGGAACCCCCTTCACTTGTATCTGTATGTACCCTCCTGACCTCTGCCGCGCAGCAATGTTGTTTCACTCTAACACACAAACGTGCGTGGTGATTGGTCCACGCTAGCAGCCCACTGTCATTGTTCTCTGGTAAACATACAGATTCAGATCTGATCAAACAGAAACACTGATTCCACCACAAGGAGGAAGAGTAATGAAAGCAAACACATGCAACACATTCATTCTCTAAACCTCCATCCATCCATTCATCTTCTCCCTCTTATCCTGTTAAGGGTGGCGGGGGCTGGAGCCTATCCCAGCAGCCTTCCCCCTGGACAGGTCACCAGTCCATGGCAGGGCCAACACATAGAGACACACAACCATTGGCTCTCCCAGCCACGCCTACGGTCAATTTAGAGTCTGGATTAACCTGGTCCCTCTTGATGTCTTTGGACTGTGGAGGAAGCTGGAGTACCAGAGAGAACCCAGCAGGAACAGGGAGAACATGGAGACTCACCCAGAAAGACCCCGTGCTGCAGCCGGGGCTCCACCCACAACCTTCTTGCTGGGGGGGCCACAGTTTGTACGTCAACCTATGTTTGTAGTCAAACCAGAAGTGATCATCTCCTGGTTCCTCCCCCAACAGGAAGTGGTCATCTCCTGGTTCCTCCCCCAAAAGGAACTGGTCATCTCCTGGTTCCTCCCCCAGCAGCCAATAGGATCGCTCCATGTGATTGTGGTGATTGAATCAGTAAATCAGCTCTGGTGAACAAAAGTTGATGATCTTCCAGGTTCAGTTCATCAAGATCATCTTCACTAATGGACCCTCTGATGATGTGGAAGCCTGGATGCTATGTTAGCAGTGCTAAGCTAACGGTAGCCTATGGAGGAGCTACACCAGGGTCACATGACTTCAATTTCACCACCACTCAGATTCAGCCTTCTTGTGTTTCCCCCTGATGACCTTTAATGACCTCCATGACCTCTGTCGGCTCCTCTAGACTCTTGTTAGCATCCCAGGTGTTTACTGGTGGATCTGATGTAGAACTGAACCTCCAACATCCACCAGTCTGGTGTTTACTGGTGGATCTGATGTAGACCTGAACCTCCAACATCCTCCAGTCTGGTGTTTACTGGTGGATCTGATGTAGACCTGAACCTCCAACATCCACCAGTCTGGTGTTTACTGGTGGATCTGATGTAGAACTGAACCTCCACCATCCACCGGTCTGGTGTTTACTGGTGGATCTGATGTAGAACTGAACCTCCACCATCCACCGGTCTGGTGTTTACTGGTGGATCTGATGTAGACCTGAACCTCCAACATCCACCAGTCTGGTGTTTACTGGTGGATCTGATGTAGAACTGAACCTCCGACCTCCACCAGTCTGGTGTTTACTGGTGGATCTGATGTAGAACTGAACCTCCGACCTCCACCGGTCTGGTGTTTACTGGTGGATCTGAGGTAGAACTGAACCTGCTGGTATCCTCAGCTGCTGGGAACCACGCACCTCATCTCTAGTCCCTGACCTGGAGACCAGGGAACCAGACATTCTACTCGGAGAACTTATTTATAGTAAACTTGCTCCTAAGGGGCGGCGTGTCTCAGAGGTAGAGTGGCCCTCTGGCAACCAAAGGTTTGCTGGTTCAATCCCCACTTCCCCCAGTGACCATGTCCAAGTGTCCTTGAGCAAGATACTGAACCCCTTATTGCTGATGGCCCTGTGACGGACTGTTGACCCATCCAGGGTGAACCCCGCCTCTCACCCAGTGTCAGCTGGGATAGGCTCCACCCCCCTTTGCCCTGCAACACTTAATGGATAAGCAGTATAGCAAATGGATGGATGGGTGGACTTCCTGTGCCAATATGAGTTATAGGATCCAAGTTGAGACTGCATTCCTGAGACTTCCAGAGTTCCATTTGGTCTACCAGTTCCAGGACTTGGCCCCTCTTTTATTTGCTCCAACCTTTGAAATTTAAATTTAGACAAATACATGATTTATTATTTATTTCACACTTTTACCCAGCGACACAGATCAGAATGTGCAATTCTACCGTGCCGTCTGGTGTCATGTGACTCACTGGAGTGAAGACATCAAGTTCCCTGCTGCTGTTGTCTCGAGGTGTAACGGCGCTGCACACACGCACAGGCACCGCCATGTTCCTGCAGGAGGACGATTACAGTCTTTGCTCATCAACTAAAGCTTCGAGACAAACTGGAGTCACTTGAAGGACAGAGATGGCGTTGTCAGCTGTGTGACATCGTCCAGTATCCTCATGACAGTTATTCTCACTGACAGGATTCTCCAGCTCACTAAGATGGTTTTCCTTCTTCCTTCTTTCTTCCTTCTTAGTGACTCCAGAATGCAGGAAGATCCAGCCACGTATATTTAGCTTGAAGCTAACGGAGACTGATGCTAACAGCAGCTGAACGTCGGCTTATCAACTCTCAGCTGGTCTGGTGTGATGCAGGGCTCCTTGATTGTTGCCAGGAGCATCGAGCCTGGGTGGCACGCACAGTTGAACCTCATGTGCCCATTCACAGTAGAACCGAACCACAAGTGTTCTAGTGAGTTTTAATCTCCAATCCAAGTGTTAGTGGATCCCTGATCATCCAGCTGGATTAAGAAGATCTGGATTACACCTAACGACCTGGAGAGTTGGTGACCAGATGTTTCTGGATTTATGTTTTCTTTCTCACTATGTCAGGATGATTCCATGCAGAGAAGGAAAGAGGGAAAGGGTTAAAGCAGAATAGCAGAAGACAGTGACTCCACCTACTCAAGGACTACAGTACAATTTCAGAGAAAAAAAAAGATATGATAGTTTATTTGTTTTATTTGTTATCAAACTGAAAAAGACTGGAAAGTAACTAAAACAGAAAAATGTGGATTTCAAAAAAAGTCAATTAATTAAGAGAGATAATGAAGATAGAAATGGACAGAAAAATGTCAAAAAGAAGATAGTAACTCATGATAAGGTGACAAGACAATGAAGTGACCCAGTTCCACTTTTAAGGAAAAGAAAAATAAAGCATTTGCGCTCTTCTAGCCCCCATCCATGATAGCCTCTGTCTATCTTTGTCATAACCCCGACTTTATTCTCTTTCAAAAATAAATGACACCTGTGCAACCCAGAACAAGAAAGCCATGATACAGAAGGAAGGGCACCTTGTATTTGTTGACAACTGCAAGTAGTTAAATATTCATGCAACTTTAGAAACATCTCTGGTTAGATCTCTAGGCTAACAATACATTTTTATTTCTTATGAAATATCAATATTATTCTCCACATTCTTGACGTAAGTTTTTCTCCATGTAAATTAACAATTAATAGATTTTGTCATGAAATATGCTGATAATCCATATGTTCAGTCTGTACAATAGAGGTACTAAAAAATTACAACTGTCATGGTATATGTACAATTTCCTACCTACAAAGTACAACAGCTAGCATGTAATAAAATATGTAAACAAATTTCTTGTTTTTTTTGACACAGTTGACTGTGACAGCAGATAGAATTCACACTTTCACCATTTGATTTATTTCTGTATACACATTTGTTAACAATGTTGTACTGCATTTGTGTTTCTCCTGACACCTCCATAGAAAAAGAGAACGATAGGCAATGAACCAACATACAGTTTTGCAAAAAGATCAGACCACCACTGGCTGTGCATCGATAACAGACCTCCTCTGTCAGAGGTCGCTTTTTTCCACGAATAACATTTTTGAGGGGAGGGGCTAAATTCAGATTTGATGCTGAAGAGCTGTTTTGGCATTAAATAGAACATGGTCCAAGTTGAACACTGTATACTGGACTTTTACTGTACTGGACTTGACTGTAAAGTTAGGATGGCATGCAGTTTACAATCAGTTGCTCGTTACCAAGAGAACCACCACTTCTTTGAACAAAGGGAGTCACAGTCTGTCAGACGATGAGACGAATTGGAGTGAATCAGATTCCAGAGCGAACAGATCCAATAACATCTGTCCATGACAATTTGCTCATTTTATACACAGAAAGAGTTTCTTTTCTTGTTGTTATTTTCTCTTTTTTCTTTTGCTTAAAGCAAAAATAAGTAAGACACCACACTTGTATTATGTATAAACCATACAAATTTTGTCATATTCTGATACAACAAGAGTCCTTTTTTACTTGTATGACGCCTGTGTGCCTGACCCCCTCTGATAAGCACTACATGTTGCTTACATGCTGAAAATGGTCAAGATTATGAGCCTTTTGTAAGTTTACAAAAAAGTTTTTTTGTTGAATGTCAAGGATCACATTGCTCTAAAAGTCACTTAGGAGAATGATGTAGCTGGGAAATATTTCTATACTGATAACGTCTCTGACCAGATAGAAGAGTAAGGTCTCTAAAGTTGCTATGTAGCCTTCTTGTGATGCTTACAATAGTAAGTGTGCTTTATATTACAGTACATGTCATCAGTTCAACTACTCAGCACAGTATGGGATTATTCAAGTTCCATGTTTTACCATCATTTGTCAAACCTCCTCGAAAGGAAAGTAAAATGTTCTTTTAGTGCTTTCTCTCTCTCTCTCTCTCTCTCTCTCTCCTTCTTCCTTCTCTCTCAAGTCTCAGTCACACATAATACTCCTTATCCTTATTTTTCTGTTTTTTGTTGCTGCCTTTCAAGCTCTGCTGTTTGTCCTTCATGACAGCGCCATTGCTCTGCACAGCTGAGTTGGTGATGTAGTTCCTGCTCTCGTCCACCTGGTAGGAGCCTTCATCCCTGTTCCTGTACTTATACATGGCATAAAGAAGGATGAGGATGCACAGGGCAGCGGCTGCCACTATTCCGATGACCATCCCGGTGGTGCTGCTAGATTCCCGGACCACTTCCGAGGGCCCTGGAACTCGCCTGACGCCTGGCTCTGTGGGGAGTGCTGTGGGTATATTACGGAACATGGGGGAGGTTATTAATGGGCCCCTCAGCTTGGTGCTGTCTACCTCAAAGGATGTGGGCAATGGAAGCAACGCTAGGTCTGGCTGGGGTTTTAGCTCGCGGTTATTCATTTTGCCAGCTGGCTGTTTGGCGGGAGCATTGTGGAGGGTGGCGGTGAAGGCAGAGGTGGCGGTGGTGCGGCTCTGGTCGGCGGTTAGTGGTACGGCGGTAGTAGTAGTCCTACCGCGTCTGGAGACTGAAGGTGTGTTATGTCTAAAAGTCTTGGGCGTGTGAGCTTTGTAGTCACCTTCAAAGCCCGTCGTGGACAAGGTCTTATCTGTTACCAAGGAGAAGGTCGAGTAAAAATCTTCATCATCGGTAGGGGGCAGGTTAGACTTGAACGCTTCCCCAGAGCCATACCCCGATATCACCAAGCCATCATCATCACAATCATCGCTGCCTCGGTCCGACAAGCAAGGTACCCCCGCCTCAGTGGCCTCGGACAGGGACTCTTTGGCGGTCTCAATAATGGTGAGGAGTGGGTGGTGGGTTGAGGGAGTGGGAATGGAGGGTGCACGAGGAGCTAGAGAGGGGTGCACTAATGGATCCTCAAGTATTGGGTTGACTAATTCAGCTCCTGGGGTTGGAGACAGACATGGAGTTGAATTAGATTTATGAAATGAACGTTTCTGTAGAAATATGGACTTCAAGTTATGCTTCACCCAAAAAGTTTATTTTACCTTCGAAGTACTGACTAATAGGTCAGTAGGTTGGTAAGATGTTTTTTTCCCTCCTCCATCACTTTGAATTCAGGAAGAGCCGGCCATGTATTTTTAGCTTGAAGCTAATGGAGGCTGACGGCTAACAGCAGCTCAACTGTCTGTTCCAAACTCTCCAGGTCGTCGTCTGCTTAAATCCACGTCTCCTTAACTGTTGACGGAAGCACCGAGCGCGACCAGCTCAGCTTCCCCAATCCAGAACTGTTCTAGCTGGTTTTAATCTCCAGTCAAAGTGTTTGTGGATTACTGATCATACATCTGGATTAGAAGACCTGGATTACACCAGACGACCTGGAGTTAGCAACTTTTCGGGTGAAGTTACCACATTGACCAAAATCTATGAAAATAAACTTGGCATATCAATGCAAGCCTGCTTCAACTAAAGTAGCCCAAACTAAGATTTCTACATCATCTGATTCTGAAAAGGCTTAGTAGGTGGATGAATGAGCCAGAGAGGTCAGCGAGGTGGCGCTCTCGCTATCGTTCGATAAAGTTTTCAGAGTGACAGCAAAAAAGTGAGTGCTGCGTGGAAAGAATCCAAAGGCAATGCAGCAGTTCAAGCTCTTTTTGTGTGATATGAAGGAAACACAAGCAAAGTTTGTGGAAAATTCCAATCACATGCCAATCAAGATAACTGGCTGTCATCCTCTGGAAGTAACGGTTCTCTCTGGCGCTCCAGTCACCTAGAACCTCTCCTTCTTATGTCTCTGAAAATTTGAGTTGTTGCTCAACAAATATTCCCTTGATGCAGAGTTGTTCTGGAGGAGGAACGACTCTCAGAACCACAGAGAGGCGTTGGTCTGGGAGAGACCTGAGACGGAGGAAGCTCCTACGCTCCACTGTTCTGAAAATCTTCTGTTCAGTTAAAAGATGTTTTGTGTCTTAATCAACATTTAAGCTAATATGAAGCTAATCTCACACCTTTAACATTTTGGTTGGCGTGAGGACGTTAGCTGACGCTGCAGAGTCGACTATTTGAAACTTTGCTGGAAAACAAATATTAGAAGAAAGAACCAATAAAAGTATTTGCTGGTTTGAATATTGTTAACAGTACCAGCCGTTCTGGGATGTTCCAGATGTGTTGTAGTATCACTACTGGTGTAATGTATACAGAACTCGGCGGTGAGGTTCTGGATCCTGTTCATACTCTCCATCCAGGATTTGGTGATCAGCTGTGACATCATAACCCTGTGAGGTTGAGCCGCCACCAGCTAACAGCTTGATGGTTTCTGCTCCTGTAGAAGACTCCAGTCCACAGGATAAAAGCTCTAAAAACAGGTTTTATTCGGGGTCTCACAGAGAATTACTCCACTACCCACAATCCTAGAGTGCATCATCTCTGATTGCTGATATCTCAGTGTCAGGCATCCCGTTGTCATGACGCTCCTCTTTCATCTTTGGCCTGTTCGCTCCTCCTTTACGGCTAAAAGCCTTTAGACTTCAGAGCAGCTCTGTCACCAAGAAACACAGTTGTTCAGTCACAACTTCAGCTGAGCTGAATGATGTCAATGGCAGAGCAAAGTCACATGAGAGCTCACCTGTAGGGTACTGGCCCGCGAGAAAGATGCGATGAGATTCACGAAGGACCAGGTCCTCGGTTCCTACACTACTCATGGGTTCTAACCGGGGGCTGGGAGGGAACCTTTCCCTCTCAGCATGTCTTATGAACATGGAACGTTCTCACTGCCCCCCTCAGGTGCCGGCACTGTCCTGGTGTTCGATGGTGAGTGAACTGGTTAAACTAAAGCTTTGTTATTTCTGTGTTAAACATCAACCAGTTACGATGGAAGAAGCTGCTGGAATTAGTTGCTATGACGATGGTTAGGTCTGCTCACAGGCTCTGTCCGCGTGAACACTGCTGACAACATTCCAAGCGTGGAGCTCAGACAGGGCTGCAGCGTGAGGAGACCAGCGTGCAAAGGCGAAGTGACGTCTTTTCTTTTGCTTTGGACGAACAGAGAGTCGCCGTCAAGAAACGAGCGGATACCAACGTTTGCTGGTGACGCAAACAAAAGCGAAGAGAATTCTGTGATTTTGCAGCTTCTCGTACTCACAGTTCAATACGTGGAGCATCAAACTTGCAGCCTGATTCAACCCTCAGAAAACAAGCTTGAGCAGCCTGCTGGCCTCCTTTATCAGCTTCCTGCTGTCATTCAACTTCATCTGATGCGTTTGCTGCAGTGACATTGCAGCATAATTGTTGGATGAAATCATCCAGACACAATCCGGCCGGTCGTGTGCATCTCCGGACGCTATTTTGAACCCGGTGTTTGGTTTTCCGACACGTCTCGCACTCCCGGGTTCCTCCAAGCCGACAGAAACCTGAGACAGAGTTTCCGTGCCGCCCCCTTTTGTTTTTGGGATATTTGTGGGTTGATTAATTGTGTTCATCTGTGTTCGTTCACTCGGTCTGAACACAACAGAGGCAAATGCTCAACTCCGTCTTGGAGAGTTGGAAGTGATACATAGATCAAGAAAACAGGTGATTTATGTATCCCAGTCACGTCGCCTGAAGCAACTTCTGAAGGTGTGAACATTTAAACTGCCATTGACATGAAAAGAATCCACGGTCATAAACATGTGCATCCTGAGGGTTGATGCGCATGCTCCAATCTGCTCCAACTCACAAATGACCACCAACACCAACACACACATTCACAAGCACGCCACTCTGTAGATCAAACAAATGCCATTTTATTCTAGTTCAAACAATAAAAGACTCAGTCACTTTCAATGTCTGCAGGTTGCTCAGTGATGCAGGTTGTAGGAGGCACGTGTCAGCGCTCTGGCTCTGCGGTGGTCAGAGTAGAAGTACTGCATGAAGCACTCTCTCTTCATATAGAGTATTAATATGCTTTATTCAATCGGCCTCACTCATGAACGCAGGGACGAAGAAGGTGAATACGACGACCCTTAAACGCACGCGTGTGGAAGCGGGGCTCTTTGTCGTGAATGTGGCGCCGCCGTGCTAATTAGCATCTCTGATTTTAGTGTTGCACACACAAGAATGAAGCTTTCCAGGTCAAGATCAGGTTGTACAAACTGCATCAATGAGTGAAACAATTCAAAGAGAATGAAAACATGTCACTTACATCAACATATTGCCCGCATGATTTAGGCAGGAAGAAAAGAATTTACAAAAGAAAAGTAGAGTAACAGTATTGTATAGCCACTTGGTACCATTAAAAAATCAGTTATATCCATTGGAGAGTGTGTTCTATCTTAAACATGACAGTACAGGGAGGCAACAACACACACATCCACACCACATAACATAAAAAATAAACACCATAATTCTGTTTTTTATGTTTTGTTTTTTCCTGGTAAATAATTTGTTTTTACAAAACAATGTGTATCTACATTTTTATTTTATTTTTTCCATTTCAATAGACTTCAATAGTATCTAAAACCTATTCATGTTCGGGTTTTTGCTTAAATTTCCATTTGTTCTTTAGTGTAGAATGGATGGATCACTTTATATTTTAAATAAGTCTAAAGACAAGGGAGCAGGTGAAGAAGGGGCGGGACCTATGAACATACTACATAGGAGATGAGGGTGATGAGGGTGACAGTGTAAGTCAGTTGCCATGTCCATGTAAAGGCAGTACGAAGCGGTCGGGCGGCATTAGAGCTTTTGGCTGTAAGGAAGGGATGGGGATATACAAACAATGAGCATATACATGCCCATCTACAGAAAAGAACAGAAGAACTCTAACACTGACAGGTCTGACAAACCCTAAACTGCAACTTCTTAGTCATGCAATTCATTGTTTTCTTACAGTAAAAATATTATTCAGTAAAGATTAATTTGTTTTTATCAAACTAGTTTTCAAAAAAATCTGAAAAATAGAAGTTATGTGAGAGGTGGCTATGGAACTGCTTCACGCACTGGTTTGTGGGCTTCGGCACATTCAAGACAGCTTCAGCTGAGTTTATCCTCGAATCACCTCAGAGTTCTTTGACTGTAAATATCAGTAGTGGTGAGGAAAGCCTGCGCTGGGCACACAAGTTAGTCACTGAAGTAGTTCCAAATCCAAAAAGGTCAAATTATACGAAAAAATTCACACTGAGATTTGAGCTTTTTCCGATTCATGAAAAAAAACCCAAACATGATTAATAAGCCAAAAACCATAATCAGAACCAAAATACCATTGACTAATTGGATTAATACAAAAATATGACCCTGCTAAAGCTATCAAATGAAAATGTTAAGATGAGAGAACAAAGCCATTTAAAATTTTGCAACACACTACAACCAGATGCACACAATAGAAAACAGACACCGTTGAGAGAGGCGCTCGACGGGGGCGACGGGCTCCTCTCTCAACCTATCGCTCATGTTCATCTTTAAACATGGACCGGCCGTGCAGTCTGGGCGGGTACTGGCTGACAATGGGGTTATTACTATTAATATTATTATTACTGGTTTGGTTTAGTTGTACTGCAGGATGTTGATGCATGCTTAAAGTAAGTTGCATTTAGGGAAAGTAGAAAAGAAACAACACAGAAAACTGGGGGCGGGTTAGACTGACCAAAACAGGTGAAAGACGCTGCGTCCCAACCCCTTACAAAAGGAAACAGAACCCTTTCTACTGGCCAAGAAATGTCAATCAAGTGTCAACTCCCCAATGACCCCCCACCCCCACCTTAGTTACTGTCGTAGGCGATTGGGATGCAGGTCAAGTTGAACTAATAGCAGGGAGGAAAAGGAACAAACATAAAACATCTCCTAACAATACTGCGTCATGTTCTATATGTGAAATGCAGCGGTTCTGGATTCATGACAGTCAAACGACAAGTTAAAAGCTGATATCCACGTTTATATGCAGGTTGTGGCCACGCGTCCAATCAGGCTCTGTCACAGTACGACAGCAGTGGCGTGAGAGATTATCGCCATCCTCGCCATGGAAACAAATGGGTGGATATTTAAAAGATGGTAAATATGTAAAAAATATTCATAAGAAATCTTAATCATCCTAATCTGACAATAAATATTAGCTAATAAATCTAATCTGATGCGTCCCCTCAGAAGACGGAGCTACTCCTCCTCTCAGACCACTCCACCTTGGCCCAGAATTCTCCAGGGTTCCTTCTCAAACTCGAAACAGAACCTGAATCATCATGGACCACCAGCCGTCAGCGCCAGGAATAGCCATTCCTCACTAAAGGAGAGGCTCAGGTTCCGGGGCCAGAAATCTGCTCTCTCACCCTCCTCCCAGCAACTCAGCTCAAGAGTCTGGTTCTGGCCTACAGAGTCCCACGTCAGTCCCAAGCCCCAGGTCCACAAAGTAGTAGAAACCTCCAACTTCTGACATCCATCCATCCATCATCCAACCTTCTATCCATCCATCCATCCATCATCCAACAATCATCCAACCTTCCATCCATCCATCCTTCCATCATCCAACAATCATCCAACCTTCCATCCATCCATCCATCCTTCCATCCATCCATCCTTCCATCATCCAACAATCATCCAACCTTCCATCCATCCATCCATCCATCATCCAACAATCATCCAACCTTCCATCCATCCATCCTTCCATCATCCAACAATCATCCAACCTTCCATCCATCATCCAACCTTCCATCCATCCATCCTTCCATCATCCAACCTTCCATCCATCCATCATCCAACCTTCCATCCATCCATCCTTCCATCATTCAACCTTCCATCCATCCATCATCAAACCTTCCATCATTCATCCAACCTTCCATCCATCCATCCTTCCATCATCCATCCATCAATCCAACAATCATCCAACCTTCCATCCATCATCCAAACCTCCATCCATCCATCCATCATCCAACCTTCCATCCATCCATCCTTCCATCATCCATCCATCAATCCAACAATCATCCAACCTTCCATCCATCATCCAAACCTCCATCCATCCATCCATCATCAAACCTTCCATCATCCATCCAACCTTCCATCATCCATCCAACCTTCCATCCATCCATCCTTCCATCATCCATCATCCAACCTTCCATCCACCCACCATCCAACCTTGCACCATCCATCCATCATCCATCCATCCATCCATCATCCAACCTTCCATCCATCCAACCTTCCATCATCTATCCATCCATCATCCAACCTTCCATCCATCCAACCTTCCATCATCCATCCATACATCATCCAACCTTCCATCATCCATCCATACATCATCCAACCTTCCATCACCCATCCATCCATCCTTCCATCATCCATCCGTCCATCATCCAACCTTCCATCCTTCATCCATCCGTCCAGTAAGAATAAATCTTCCCCCTGAAGAGCGTTGCTGATGTAGGAACCATCACTAACACTTGAGCCCAGCTTCCTGTCACCAACACGTGCTTCTGCAACTGTTTCTGAGCCACTGGTCCCACAAACGCACCATGAGGCCTAAACCCAAGAGTCTGGCAGACCGGCTCAAACATGGAGCGGAACATCAGAAACTGGGTCAAACCACAGCTTTGGTTGGTCTGTTTGAAGTTCTCAATGATTAGCTGAGACATATGATGGATACCAGCTTTAACCCCGTAGTGTCTTTTGACATATGAGTCAATATTCAGTCTAATGCAGCCCACACAAACCATGTGGACTGCACATATGGAATTCCATAAGATGGCACGTAGTCCGTCTCAAGTTTCGAGTCGGAAATTCGAGGACTTTCTTCCTCACATTAAAAAAAGACTCGAGTCGACTTGCATGACTTGAGACTTGGACTCCAGAGAGACGACTGGACATGACAATGTTTTCATGAAATATTTGCACTTTTTTAGATATTGATAAGGTATCTCTTGATTGAAACATGACTTCTAGGACTTCACTTTGAAGACTACAAGAGGCAACAGAATAATTCACTACTTCATTTTTCCTCATTTTGGGGAACGATGTGTGTTACAAATGTTCTTAGCTTTGCAGAATTCTCTGCTCATGGTGCAGTACCGATGATTTGAGATGTGCCACGAGAATTTTACCCCTCGTCTCCACATACGGATGTCAGGTGTCTGTAATGTGGTGTCGGACGTAGACCCGGAAACGTCTAGCGATTACACCTAAACATGGAATATCAGGCTGGAACACCTGAGATGTTGCAGATGTAGCCGATGCCCGTCGTTTAACTTACTCACCGTCTGTTAGCTTGTTTTACTGAGCAAGCGGTCAACAGTAGAAGTTCAATCTTCTCAGTGGTGTTGAGGCAAATACCGAATCAAAATAAGTGGAAGAAGGAGTTTTCCATGAGGAATGAGTGACCCCAGGTGTCCGTATGAGGAAGCGAGGTAGTGCGCAGTCACACTGGCTCCTGCTGCTGTGTCATGGATGTTCAGTTGTTTAAGTTGTAGGATTACGTATCAACTGAATATGTTCAAGTATTATAGTTTGTATACAAAGGTTGCACGTAACGATCAAGTTCATCTGTACTGCTTGCAGTACCAACCAGAGTTTTTGTATCTTTTCTATTTTTATACGAGTAACCAGAATTAAAAATTAAACAACCCTCTTGATTTAATTGCCATCTTATGAAATGAATTGTGATTGAACGGAGGACACAACAGATGCACAACAGAGAACAGTATCACTTGACAAGCTTTCCAGACAAACAACACAATCACACAAATCAAAGACATTTGATGTCGCTGCGACCGCAAACATGGTTTCAAACTAAAGAGTGAACGCAGACAAATCAGTTTGTCTAAATGCAGTGCGATGGTCAACACATAGGACACGCCTAAAAACATGCAAGAAATTAACAAAGGTCATCCTGAAGACAATGATTAGAAGTGATTACCTAAGAGGAAATTAAAATGGAAAATACACACTTTTTTGGCAAAAAATATTTTAATGCCATCTTCAAAAAGGTGTAATAGTAGTAATAAGTTCTCAGGGCACCATAAGATTGTTTGCTGTTTCTAATTAATACAAAACTATCCTTTATTATTAAAAACAGAATTTTCCATAATCAGGACACAAATGCTGGTGGCAGAAAAATATTTGTTGCCTTTTTTTCTCTTAGAAAAACAGGGATGTCTTCATTAAAAGCAGCATGGTACAAAAGCCCTGGAATATACATGGAAACGATGAACACGCAGCAGAATATCATGCCACACGTGACGAGGCCAAAATTACAAGAATGTGTTTTTGGGTGGTTGTTGGACAGACAGAAACAATGGCTCAATCACAAACTCCAGAAAAGATAAAATGAAGATGGAAATAGAATTGACTCCCAAAAGAAGACAAGGAAAGAAATTTCAAATCAACAGAGCATGCCACTGTCAACGTCAAAGTAATGTCAGGGTTAGAATGGTGTGAATTTCTGTGTAAACACATGACTGGATGACCGGGGCCCTTTCTTTGTCTTTCTTCACAAATCCCCACAAATCTCAGAATACACAGCACAGCTCGAGACCCATTTACACCATGAGCTCTTCTATAATCTTGAAAAAATTTGGGAATGACCTCTGGAAGTTTTATATGCCTAAATATCTGGTGTCGTTAAGGGTGAAGAATGTTTGTAGTCCAAAAGGAAGTGAGTTATCTCCATGGTTCCAACGGGATTGTTGATGTGATTTTGGAAGATTGAATCAGTAAATCAGCTAAATGGTGAGCAAAAGTTGATGAGATGTACAGTTTTAGTTCATCAAGATTATTCACGTTAGCTTGGGGTATTTTTCTTAGTTCTAAGCTAACGTTATCTCTGGGGCTCTTTCAGTGTTCTAAGCTAACGTTATCTCATGTGCTCATTCTATGCTATTCAGCTTATCAATATGTGTGTATTTATTATCTGAGGGGGACTTTTACTTAATTGAATACTTGAAGTGGCCCTTTTGTGACAGGACTGGACAACTGACATGTCCCCAAGACCTGCCCATGAATATAAGGAAGCCAACCACTGTCCGTAGCTGCTACATGACACACTCAGACCTCCTGAATTAAGAACATCGTAAACAAGCACTAGTAACCGTCGCTTGCACCTGCTTTTACTTTGTTTCATAAGTAAAAAGCAGGTAAAATGGTGCGCCTGGATTAAATGCAACTCTGAAACGAGGTATCCCGAGAGGCTACTGGAGGGTTCATGAACCCAAACCACATCTCAGCAGAGCCTAAAGTCTCGGAGTGATTCAATTACATGGCAGCTCCAATCAACTCAGCTGCTCCAGCGTTAGGGTTAGCTTCCGGTGTCCTAAGGCCACTGCACCTATTCTTAGCGGTAGGTAAATTAGCAGCCCCAAGCTATTCTTAGACAGAGACCCCTGCTCTGTACTCACACCTGGCAGCAACCACCATTTTTAAACACTTCTAATGCTTCAGTATTCCAGAAAGAGGTATTTACTGTCATACTTGTTTCTGTTGAACAGAAGGTCTGAGTATAATGGCGTTAACCACAGACTGCATTTCAGGCATTTAACTGAAAACCCAGTGACTTGGAGATGTGCGCCGCACTACGAAGTCCAGGTAATAATTCTCATGATGGGAGGATTGATCGTAATACACAGCGCTTGTTGTGTCTCGGTGTTCCTAATGATGGACCTGTGTAGACGTGTGTGGATTTATTGTAGGTTTTTATGGTACATCGGAAATACTGGACGTCATTTACACCAAACAGTACTATTTGAGGGCTTGTTGGTTATATTTTGCATTTTTCAAATCCTTGTAAACTTACTAAAAGAGGATCCCTTGGGGGAAAAAAAATCTGTTCTGTGTGTAAATGACAAGGTAGCTGCATATCAATGCTAAAATATGGAAATTCCCAAATTCTTTCAAACTGATTTTCTAAGTCAGAACAATGCTTTATCTTTTTAGACTTTTTTTTTCATATTTAGGTACAAAAAAGACAGAATAAAAAGTACGACTAGAAGCAAAAGTATGACCCAAAAAAAGGAAAAACCTATACACAGAAATTCAATGATACCTGTTCTCTATTACATGTACCAACAACGCAAGCATCTAAATATGAAAAAGCACAAATGACAACAAAAAGGGAAAAAAACATCACTTAAAATCAAAAGCACAATGAGAATGAGGAGAGCAGTGAATGGCAGCATCAGTGGTTCATGACGGTTCACCTTCATACAAATTTTGCACATTAGTGGTGACGTGTATTAACTCTTATTTTTCCTGGCAGCAGACAAAATTTGTATGTTATCCAGGCGACCATGTTAACCACTTTGATGACCCCATGTGCAAGTGTAGCTCATGACACTCATGGCCCTCTCTGTTACTGCAGCCACATTCTGGATTCTCATCCTCAATTTGAAATTCAAGTTACACTTAGTTGAACCATGGGGGTGCGATGCTTTGAGGATACTGGGATCCACTCTGGTGCAGATGAGTGAAAGCACAAAGAAAGCAAGCAAATGCAAACTAATCTAGCCCACCTGCTTGAGTAGTTTCACACTCCTCCAGGTCTTCGTCGTCACTGGAACACTCCGCAGATGACACGATGTCATCTGTCGAATGCTTGGGGAGCAGAGGTCGGTCATCAGGCGCGGCAAGACGAGAACACAGAGAATAAATAAGACGTTTAGCACGAAAACTCAATGGAAGTGTTTTGAGCGCCTAACTGAATAAGGGTCTGATCATACAAAGACAAAGGGAGGACATGTTTCTGGAGGGTTTAATTGTGATTTATGATCGTAAGGGTTAGCTCACATCTTGGGAAAGTATTATTAGAGTGACGAGAAAAGTTCTCATTTGCTTAAAAGTGGTGCAGGTTGCCCCTGAGTAGGGAAGTCTGAAATAATTCTCTTTTACCTTTTTTTATTAAAAACATCTGATCAAGGTATTATGAGTATGAACCGGGCCAATCAATCATTGATAGACGGATAGACGCAGCACCAACAGCCAGTTCAGTGAGAGGACGAATCAGAGAAGTCGTTTTCCTCCGTAGGTCAAAATCATTTCCGTGAACCTTTCGCAAACACGTTGGGTTTGTTTCTCATATCAATCTTTCATCCACATTGACCCGGTAGAAGCGTGTAGATGAGACCTGATAGATTACTGTTGTTTCTGAATATGTAACCATCATCTTTTGAATTCTTTTTTAGTAGAGTGACAAATATAACACTGGGTTTTTCTTTCACATTGACGGTGAGTTTTTTCATCTAAAAGCATTTAGAAACAGATGACACACCACCGTTAGCATGCTGAATGGACAGAAGTGGTTACGGCCTGCAGCAGTGATTGGCCACTGCTTCACATGCATCCTGCAGGGTTCTGACTTACATACGACATTTGTACACATGCTTTTCTTTGACTTGTGAAGTTATTCAGACCTGAACAGTTGATGTGGATCTGTGTTTCCGTGTTGTGGTGGTGGACATCATGGTGGTCGTCTCAATGAAGGTAGTGGACATGTCTGAAGGCATGGCCGTGGTCCTGGCTGAGCCGGCCACGCTGGGGACATCCCCCACCAACCTCACGCTCCCGTTAATCTTGATGTTGGGGTTGGCCTCGGCAGCCATGTTCAACACCTTGAGGCCATTGTAATAAAGGCCGGACAGTTGACCCTGAAACGGCCTTCCGCGATCGCTACCACCAATTGCAACAGTTGCTTGAGTGTTGAAAATTGTTAGCTGCCGTCCTGGAGGAAACATTCAGATGTGAGATATTTCCAACAAGCAAAGAACTTCATTTTGAACTGTTTTAGCTGCATTTACAAGAACGAGGCAGCCAGTTCAACAAACCCAGAGCTTGAAGCTGTTCAGTTCAGCGAGTTTTGATCTCAATCAATACTGGATGATGAGCGGATCCTCCGTCTGGATTAAGGAGACCTGGATTACACCAGATGACCTGGAGAGTTTGTGAACGGAGGTTTCTGGACAGTTTAGCTGCTGTTAGCCGTCAGCCTCCATTAGCTTTGTGCTAAATATACGTAGCTGGTTCTTCCTGCATTCAAAGAAGTAATGCAGGAGGGAAAACCTTTCTGTGAGCTCAAGACTCCTGCTAGTGAGGACTGGAATGGTGAAACGGATGTTTTAAGTAAAGTATTACTGAAAAGGAACCTTTGAAATTCAGCTTGTTGCACTGGCTGCTGCTCTTCACAGTTCAAACATGGAACCCTCAACATGTGCTCAGTACGTGTGAGAACACTGAAGAACTTCCACACGGATGTTTCTTCGCAACATCATAACTCCTTATTTTCAATTATATGGGGAATTATTTCCATATTTATCATTTCGATTGTTATTTAGTTCGCTATTTAGATGTGGATGTTCACATTGTACTTTCACTGCATGCACATGAATGTTCGAGACAGTGCTACATTTACAGTAGTTTAGTAGAAATTGGAAAGCACCATTTTGGCCACGGTGAAGGTGACCATGTTGGCATCATCAGGGTTGAAAATGCTCCACTTAAGGTTTTAAATACTGATCATGCACATACATTTCATCTTCACATTATAGAATTGATGATTAGTTTTTTATATCAGTATAGTGAACACATAAACATAGAAACATGTCAGAAATTACCTTTGTCTTGCAGCCACTCCTCTACTGGTCTGGTGTATTTGAAAGGAATTTTCTTATTGGCCATTTGATAGCGCTCAATGTCACTGTTCCCTTTAAAGTTTAAGAAGACATTTATAAGACATTTATTGATCATCAGCATTGTGTCCCAAACTTAATATGTTTAAATCATTTTAGCAGAAGATTACGCTGATGTTAATCTTGTTTAAGTTGCAGTAGAGATGGTCGTCATCTGAGTATTGTCTTGAATGGAGAACATGAATCCATGTCACATTTCATGGTCACAAACAGCTACCACCAGTGTGTGCAGCTGAGCAAAGTTGGACCCGGCTTGATATCAACTTTATTATTTTTACAGGAACACGCCAGCTTCTCTCCTCTCCTCTCCGCTCACTGGTGTTCACTGCAGCTAGGCTCACTGGCGTTCACTGCAGCTAGGCTCACTGGCGTTCACTGCAGCTAGGCTCACTGGCGTTCACTGTAGCTAGGCTCACTGGCCTTCACTGCAGCTAGGCTCACTGGCCTTCACTGCAGCTAGGCTCACTGGCCTTCACTGCAGCTAGGCTCACTGGCGTTCACTGCAGCTAGGCTCACTGGCCTTCACTGCAGCTAGGCTCACTGGCGTTCACTGCAGCTAGGCTCACTGGCCTTCACTGCAGCTAGGCTCACTGGCGTTCACTGCAGCTAGGCTCACTGGCCTTCACTGCAGCTAGGCTCACTGGCGTTCACTGCAGCTAGGCTCACTGGCGTTCACTGCAGCTAGGCTCACTGGCGTTCACTGCAGCTAGACTCACTAGCCTTCACTGCAGCTAGGCTCACTGGCCTTCACTGCAGCTAGGCTCACTGGCCTTCACTGCAGCTAGGCTCACTGGCGTTCACTGCAGCTAGGCTCACTGGCCTTCACTGCAGCTAGGCTCACTGGCGTTCACTGCAGCTAGGCTCACTGGCCTTCACTGCAGCTAGGCTCACTGGCCTTCACTGCAGCTAGGCTCACTGGCGTTCACTGCAGCTAGGCTCACTAGCTTTAACTGCAGCTGGGCTCACTGGCCTTCACTGCAGCTAGGCTCACAGGCCTTCACTGCAGCTAGGCTCACTAGCCTTCACTGCAGCTGGGCTAACTTGCAGTCTGCCCTCTGGTGGAGGTCTGAAGGGGGGAGAGTCTCTACCTGCTAGTCTAGAGTTTCACGTGACAAAGTTGCCATTTTCCTTTCAGTTTAGTTTTTAATGACCTTTGTAGTCGTGTTTCAAATGAAAAAAAGTAATAATTTTTTAATATTCCATTTCAAATAGGGATATTTTCCAGTGAACCATTTCTGCGCTGTTCAAGAAAGCAAATAAGGACTTTGAACACATAAACAGAGGACAGATGCTGACGTACTGTAACCCAACAGGTCGAACCGTGAACTGAAACAGACTGACAGCTGCAAAGGATGAGTCAAAATGTGACACGTAACTGTAACGCTGCAGAACTACAAAAATGGACGAGCCTCATTCATGAACTATTCTTAGGCGCTATAGGACGTTTCCATCGCTCCATCTCTTATTCTCATTTCTTAAAGTCTGCACTTTCTAATTATTGTAATTTGTATCTTTATACTTTACTTCATAGTACTTCGAGAGCTTAATAACTGGAACAACAGAATTTCCCCCCGGGATTAATTAAGTACTCCGACTGTGATTCTGATCTCGTCTGACCGACGGGAACCCTGATGGCTGTTTGCTAAGTGCTCGCAGGCCTGAGTGACTGAGACGCACGAATACTTCTGACAGAAAAGCTTTTATGTCATTTTCGATCATTTTTCATGTGAACTTTACAAAAGAAAACGTTAGTTTGCCTTTCTTAGGTATCTTGTCCTCATTTTTCATTTTAGTGTTTCAAAGAGAAATTATATGAAATGAGCTGTTTGTGCTCTGTTTTTGTCCCAAGTATCCCCACCTTGTTCTGCATTACGTCAGACCTGTAGTTTTAAGATCAGGTCAGCGTTGAATCAGCAGGATCTCCTCACTGATAACTGATATTGTTTATCATTGACTGCCGACATGTTTGTGCGTTTTGCTCGACTGTTGAGACGCGTGCTGGTGTTGTACCTGTGGGGAAGTGTTCGTTGATGGACCAGTTGTCCACCTGCAGCGTGGCGTTTCCACCGTTCCTGGTGAAACGCACCACATGATATTTCCCATCATTCACCGGGGTGCTGCTCTCCTGCACGCTGATGTCCACCGTGCCGATGTTGAACGTCACTCCTATTTTACCTTGTTGCTGCAAAGAGAGAACCACGGCTCATTGTGGAGAAACAACACAGGGCCACCAATTGAAAAGATCCTCCACTAAAGTTTGTATTTCCAACGCTTCATTTACCAAATGTGTTTATTGATTATTAACTAACCTTTGGTATTCCATAACTGAAGATTTTGGGAGATTCATTTTCCAACCCACCGTGAAATCAAGTGAGGACACAAAAGAAAAGGTGAATATCTATCTGTGCCTTGGTTTTGTCCAGCAGAGGGCAGCAGAGATTCTTATTTTGTGACGTACTGGTGACTGCACGTCTACGAGGTGCACTAATTATGTTTCATCCAACATGCTTGCTCAGTGTTAATGAAATCACTCCTTTAATGGTCATGTGGGTCCTTTGTGAGACAGTTATTGATGTGAGCTGACAGGTGTGACAGTGGAGATGCCACTGGTTTTCAGGGTTCTGAACCGGAGGCAGGACACCAACAAACATGTTCAGTCTCTGCATCCTCCAAGTGACGGTGCAGCAACATCAGCAAGCGAATGGAATAACACAAATAAACTGTGTCAGACATTTAGCATGTAAAAATCAAGCCTTATGTCGTCAGAGAAGCCAACCAACCACAGGAAGGACCTGCTCCCACTGTCAGATTTAGACGTACAGCTGTAGTGGAAATGACGCTACCAATCAAGAGTATGTGACGCTCTTTTTCTGCTTCATCTTCCTCTTCCTCACCAAGTGTCCCCTGAGGCTCTCAATCACTCGCCACTGAGACTAACAACCCACCTGACAGCGGCGTGTGTGTCACAGCTTACTATGTGCAGCATGAGGTAGTCCCCGAGACCAGGAGCGCTGTCGATCCGGACCAGGATGCCATCCTTCAGGGAGGTGCTGAAGCCGACGGTCAGCCTGTCAGTCCTGGTGCTCGGCCTCTCATTGGCCGGCCACTTGAATGTGATGAGGCCTCCTCCTTTACCGAAGATGTATGTGGTCCCAGCTGAGCAGAGAGAGAGGAGGTAGAAGTGACACATCAGAACCAAAACAAGAACCGCATCCTCCACCGACTACTACGCATGAAAGTATTTGTTTGGATTACAGGAGCAGTACTACATCATACTGGTGTAAAAGTATTCAGGTCTCTGATATTCCTGCTAACGCACAAACTGCAAAACAAAAACAATTCACTGCTGATGTGGGCGGGGCTTGCTCTGTATATGTGATTCAATGAGTGGATTTGGGTTTCATGCCGCTGAACGCATCACAAGGAGCTTCACTGACATTCCGACCACCCCCGCATCTGCTTTACGCATGCTCCGCCCACCAGGGTGTTTCCATTTCAGGCTGCCGCAGGAGGTGAACTCTGGTTGTGATAAGGGGCGTGATGATTCCGCCACACTCCGAGCAGCTGGCCAATCCCAACAGAGAGGTCTTCTTGGAGGCAGTGCTGGAGTACAAACAGTCTGCTGCTGATGGTGACAAAAGTGGGTGGAGTCATGGCCTGTTATACAGCCACTAGGAGCTTTTTAACTATAAATAGATGCTAATGTTGCTAAGCTACAACAGAGAAGAACATGTTGAAGTGGAGATGGGCGGCGTATGGCCCCTCCCTTTGAAACCGCCCACACAGGCTCCAGAGTGTCACTCCTGTACGTGAAACATGGTTCCAGCAGTAATGACAGCGGTAGGGAGTTTGGTTACTGCTAAACGTTCCCTGGCATTCAACACTCAGTTCAGCCGATCCAGTCCTTCGTGGACTTGAGGCGGCTGTGAGACCAGAACGCTGAGAGCCAGCGAGGTCCCTGCTGGTTCATTTTGAAGGACCTCTGGCAGGAGGTGGAGGGTTCCTCCAAGTGCTAGAACCAAGACGCCACTGTCCTGGAAATACTTCTTCAGGGCTTTTTGCTTTCATGTGCACAGCCTGAGATGAGGCGGAACTCGAAGCTTGAACTCATTTCACCTCCAGAGCTGCTGATTCTGGCAGTTTGGCACTGCACTAAACTTTCATTATTTCATTTCAATGTGCCACTGTGAATGAAATCATAATTGATGATTTCTTCATGCTGAGAGACATCTTTTGTCTTCGTTCGTCACTAATATGTTTAGTGGATTATTTTCCTTGAGCTGTATTGATTATTGCAGGATTGCAATTCCCTCGTAGCATCGTGCAGTGAGAGCAGCGTGGCCTGGCTCTGATATCGGCACCGATAGCCTGCAGCATCTGTAGACCACAGCCAGTAACCGTAAATAACGGATTCACACAATCAGCTGCAGAGTCACCAGGCGCACCGGCAGAGAGCGACATATGTCCTCACTGCCCACGTCACACTCCAGACGACGACTTCCTCGCTCTCCCACCATCATCTCACCACTCCCTCCTACCATCATCCCCACGGCTGGGGAGAGTGATCCTCCACGCCAGCAGCACTACTACATCACCAAAACGCTCTTCCAGCTCACCGCGTGTGTGAGCACGTTCTCTTGAGTTCTGTTTCGACTCAAATTCATCTGGAAAATATGAACTCTGTCTCGGGCTGTGACAGCGCCACTGGACGCTCAGCTGATAATCATCTAGCTGTCATGACAGGGCGGGTTCGTTCTCGAACGCATCGTCCTGCCTAAAGTTCTTCACAAATGGAGATTTTAAGGCGCCAAAGACTCAGGTGCTTGGACTGTGAAAACTTGTCTGGGTATTTCTCGCTGGTTGCATCCCGCCGAGGCCTCGCTGCTGCTCCGCCATCTGTGCGTTAAAGAACACACAGACTCTCTTAACTCAAAGACACATTCTGCCTGCTGCTGAGGGAAGTATTGAATCAATATGGCCGCCTGTCACAATATCAACATTTGACATTTGTTTATTTTCTATTTCTGATTTTGTTGCACAAGTTTATTGTGGCTGTATGGAACATTCAGAACAGCCTTGTCTGCTTACAAGCACTAAGAAACCTGAAGTAATACTTCACCTAAACGTGTACTTCACCCTCCAAGTCCTCACCACCAGGAGTCTGCAGCTCACTGAGGTGTTTCTCCCTCCTCCATCACTTCTTAGTGACTCCAGGATGCAGGAAGAACCAGCCACGTATATTTAGCTTGAAGCTAACAGAGACTGATGCTAACAGCAGCTAAACTGTCCAGGAACGTCTTTATGAGCGTATTTGTGTCGAAAATCAGTCAGTAATAAATATCACTTTCATATTTGCGGATCTGGAAGGGAGAATTTCTGGAGTGCTGATCAAAGCTGCAGTAACTGAGCTCCTCTCACTTGCTGCTTTGGAGCAAACGTTCATGTCTGCTGGCACCAAACCAGCAGAAAAATAAAGCTGTACTGTAGTTTTGGGCTCCTGTTTGAAGTAGTATTTCTACCAGCGCTCCTCCTGCAGTAATCCTCCTCGCCCACGCCGTCCCGAGGAACATAGCTCAGTGGGTGTGTCATCAGGTTTTTGGCCTTGGCGTGTTGACTCTACCGCCATATGCTCCTCCATATGACCGCTGCTCCGACAGGGAAGCACCGTTCATGTACTATGTGTGTGTGTATGTGTGTGTGTGTGTGTGTGTGTGTGTGAGAATGTCTTTGAGTTGTTCTGTTATACCTGCTGTAATTTCACGCCCACACAAAACTACTCTCGTACCAAACACAGTCGTCCATGTGATGGGCGGCGCCACGATGAAGTGAAGCAGCGAGCAGCAGACACGGACTCGGTTTACTCGTCTGCTCCTAGAACAGAACTTCACCATCACCATCATCTGTGTCCGTGCCTCTCAGGGCCGTCCCTGACGAGACGCTCCTCAGCAACAGTAACCTGACGTTCAGCTCCACGCCAGCTCCCACCCTTCCCTTCACGTCCTCCCGGCCTCACCTCACATAAACCTGGCAAACACAACTCTCCGAGTTAAAACACCGACTCACCTGAACACCTTCAGCATCTCAATGAATCTGAGTTTTTCAGGTGGAATTTTTCAGACACCCAAAACTTTCTGAAATGATAGTGTGAGTGGCGCCAGCTCAAAGAAGTGCAGCTAAGTTTCCAGCTTCCACTCCCAATTCCATTTCTGCGGTAAAGAGAGACAGATGGCGTGTGTGAGAGTCCACCAGGAAGTGATGAATGGCGCTCGCGATGCAACTATTTAACGAGACACTCCATGAAAACTCTGCTACATCCAGCAGATGCATCCGAGCAGGTGCTGACAGGCTCACTGAGTGCGCACAAGCTACCACACAATATAAGACCCTCTCTCACTCTGACTCACAAACACCTCCACACAACTTTACTGGAGATGTCACTGATGCAGCCTGGTCGAACGCACACCAGCGGACCAGTCTTTCTACAGAGCGATGGACGTGAGCGGTTCTCTTTTTAATCAGACCAGCTGTGATCAGCTGACGTCTCTGAACAGAGCAGATTTCTGCTGGCTAACTCCAGCCAGTATCATCCAGCCTCCTCAGGGATCGCCTCATCCCTCAGAGCACACAGAACGGAAGTGGAACGTGCCTCTTATAGCCCACTAGAATGATTTCTGGGACAACGACAGCTGGAGGATGGAGGAACCATCGCCTGAGGGAACTGGAACGTGCTGGTGGTTTACTGGAACACCTGAACGGATTACCAGGCTGGTTTCCCGCTTTAATGCAACATTTGAATGTATTTGTATGCAGAAGTGTCTTTTTGCAGAACTCAATGTGGACATGTAATGAATTCCCATGGCAACCAAACACAGTAATTTCTGTGGATTAACAGTCCACCTCCTTCTTCTGGATTCCAGCTGAGCTGCATTTGTGATATAAAGTTTTTGAAGTTAACAACACCAACAACCATCCTTCCCTCTAATTTGCATTCAACGCAGAGGCTAAACGACCTGACTGGTGCAGTACGTCTCACCAGAGGACAACAAACACGCCTGGCAACAGCTAAGAGGACCTGGAGTCTGTTGGTAGCCGTCAGCCCCCGTTAGCTTCAAGCTGAATATACGTGGCTGGCTCCTTCTGCATGCTGGAGTCACCAAGAAGCGCGTGAAATAGCGAAGACGGTGCACGATGTCTGGAGGAGGAATCATTGACAGTCCTCCACCCGCTCCACCTCCTGAGCCCCCGTCACACCCACGCCAGCGTTCTCATGGTTCTAAATAATAACTCATTAAGATGCTGCTGTTGTGTACAACTGCATTTCTGCTGCATGGTGATGAAAATCGCCAGGTAATTAATTGACCACAGGCAGGTGTCCGTGATTGTGTTTGACCTCCGACACAGTGAGAGCATCTCTACGGCAACTGTGAGAAGACCCCTCTCTCTTATCTGTCCTCCAAGTCCATTTCTGCCAGACTGGCTCGCCGCCGAGACATTCACCTGTGAGCAGGTTCCCCCCATTTGGGGGCTCAGACTTGCTATGGACCAGGAGGTGAATCACTCACAGAAGCAACTTCTGTATGCGTTGCGGTCTTTTTATTGGTCATTGGATGGCGATCATGAGAGCAACAACGTTTTGAGGACTTGAGTCAGAGGCAGACACGAAGCCAGAGACCCTTCTGATACCCACCGCCATCCTGAGATCAAACCTCACTGCTGATCGTGCGTCTGCTTCCTTACTGACTAAACCTGGTGTTTGTCTTGGTAATGGGGGATGGGCTTCCTTTCAACACCACCTTGTCTCCCGTCATGTTTACTGCAGCTCAAGTCAGGAGGCTTCAGGTTGTCCAGCGATAACCCCATTTTTCATTGAGGAAATATCGCAGAACATCTCCAGTTTCCTCCACAGGGACTCAAGAATGACCTGCAAGAATGGGCTCAAAGGTCAGAAGTCCCAATTCCTGCGTCTGACACACGGAGGCATCACACCACTGTGCTCGTGCGTGGATCTACGGACTCCGGGGGGCGGCGAACAACCGCACAAATTAAACACTGCAGCTCAAATCAAAGAAACCAGAGAAGAAGCCGAGAGCTCGTCGGAGTCTTTCAACAATTCATGCAGCAGGTTTGGAAGCAGCTGATAGTTCACTCACTCACCATGGCTGCCCTTCAGTGAGGCGTGCGACCTGTAAATGGAGCTGGGCGGAGACTGGTGGTGCTGGTGGGGGGGCGTGAGCGCAGCATCCACAGAGTTCTGAGATCTCCTGCTCAGGGAGGAGTTCTGCTGGGCAGCAACGAAGCCCAGAACCAGCCAGCCCACCCAGGCTGCCCGGCAGAGGACGGCGGGGGCGGGGACCCGGCTGGAGCCCCCTTCTCTCATGGGACCCCATAAAGATAAAGTGCCCATTGTGGAAGGCCGAGGGACTGAGAGAGAAACACAGCAGAGAGCCTACAGAGGAACAGTCTCATGATTGAGAAAAGCCCAGGAAGATAAAGACCACCAGCCGGTCCACCCCCCCCCACATCCCCTCAATGACACCGCGGCGGGACCCCGCACTCATGAACAGGAGAGAAAGAGTCTCTTCACTTCACAGCTTCAAAGAGATGAAAGAGTTTGTTTCTGAGTGAGAAAAATGAGAATCGGAGACAAAAGTCAAGCTGGACGGACACCTGCGTCCTCGTCCCCCCAGCTGCAAAGGAACACGACTCACTGCCGCTCCACGTAGACGCCGCGTCCCTCTTTGCTCTCCTCTGCTTTATGATAGATGATCTTGCAAAGACAGAAATCCTACAGCCAGGGACATCGCCGGCTCATCCGCTGCAACTCGAAGCAACTGGACGCCGGAGAGGTCGGCCGCCATCAACCCTTGACTGCAGAGTTTAGAAATGTCCTCAACCCACGGCTCTGCCTGCTTCCAGACCGAAAAACCATCCTGACGTGCACGCAGAAGCTGTCGCACTCCAACTGAGGACGGCAGCAGTGATGCCAGAGTAGCTGTGAAGGAGGGAGGGGAGGGGAGGGGAGGGGGGGAGGGGGGGAGGGAGGTGCCTGGGAAGCGCTGAGAGAAGTACGATAGTGAGAACAGACGCTCAGCAACTGAAGAACGTTTGGACGGTAAAGAAAGAAGAGGAGAAGTTTGAGCAGCTGAGTAAAAAACAGAGAGCATCTTCAGGGAGGAGAAAATCTACCAACACTGCAAAATGAATTCCAGAAACCTCACATAGGTTCCCCTGGGAAGGAGGGAAGGAGGGAAGGAGAAGGAGGGAAGGAGGGAAGGAGAAGGAGGGAAGGAGAAGGGGGGAAGGAGGGAAGGAGAAGGAGGGAAGGGGGGAAGGAGAAGGAGGGAAGGGGGGAAGGAGAAGGAGGGAAGGAGAAGGAGGGAAGGAGGGAAGGAGAAGGAGGGAAGGAGGGAAGGAGAAGGAGGGAAGGGGGGAAGGAGAAGGAGGGAAGGAGGGAAGGGGGGAAGGAGAAGGAGGGAAGGAGAAGGAGGGAAGGAGTGAAGGGGGAAGGAGTGAAGGAGGGAAGGGTGGAAGGAGGGAAGGAGGGATGGGGAAGGAGAAAAGGAGGGAAGGGGGGAAGGAGAAGGAGGGAAGGGGGGAAGGAGAAGGAGGGAAGGAGGGAAGGGGGGAAGGAGAAGGAGGGAAGGAGAAGGAGGGACGGAGGGAAGGAGAAGGAGGGAAGGAGAAGGAGGGAAGGAGTGAAGGGGGAAGGAGTGAAGGAGGGAAGGGTGGAAGGAGGGAAGGAGGGATGGGGAAGGAGAAAAGGAGGGAAGGGGGGAAGGAGGGAAGGAGCGACAGAGTGAAGGAGTGAAGGAGGGAAGGGGGGAAGGAGTGAAGGAGTGAAGGAGAAGGAGGGAAGGAGAAGGAGGGAAGGAGAAGGAGGGAAGGGGGAAGGAGAGAAGGAGGGAAGGAGGGATGGGGAAGGAGAAAAGGGGGGAAGGAGAAGGAGGGAAGGAGGGAAGGGGGAAGGAGAAGGAGGGAAGGAGGGAAGGAGGGATGGGGAAGGAGAAAAGGAGGGAAGGGGGGAAGGAGAAGGAGGGAAGGAGGGAAGGGGGAAGGAGAAGGAGTGAAGGGGGGAAGGAGTGAAGGGGGAAGGAGTGAAGGAGTGAAGGAGGGAAGGGGGAAGGAGGGAAGGAGGAGGCTGATTGTGATTCCTCCATGTGTTTCCAGGTCGTCCGTCTGTCCATCTCACTCTGGTCAACATCATCTCAGGAGGGAATTTCTACAAATTTAGCACAAATGTCCTCCAGGACTCAAAGAGGACTTCTGACCCTTTCAGCATGCTGGTGAAGAGGCTCCTGCTGGTTTCAGTCCTCCAGGTCCTGGTGCTCCTGAGTTCCGGGTCATAGTCACAGGGACTGAGACCACGTCGCCTCTCATTAGGAGGAGGTTCTAATGACACCTGGGAGGCTGAAACCTACACAGAACCTGGAGTTGACATCGAGGACGAGGGGAAGGAGGGAAGACACAGAGGTCTACAGGAACCTAAGGCCAAATACAATAAACAAGGAACCAGGTTCTGACCCCAAAAAAGCAACGCTTCCAACTGCATGTTGAGCTGAAGACTGAGTGGAGCTGCCGGCCGACGCCTCCAGAAATAGCAAATTACCAAAGCTTAGGAACTTAAAGGCTGCGCCTGCAGTAGAAGAAGAGCTGAGAATTAAATGAGGACAGCGACTCTGAGGCAGGAGGAGGTCCCCAGCAGCCGCCGCCAGTCGGAGGTCAAACCTGGAGCCTCCAGGGGACATTTTCAACCCCAGAGACTGAAAAAGAGATTCTTCCCCCAAAAGAGTATTTTTCCTTCCAAGTACTCACTACCAGGAGTACTCAGCTCACTGAGGTGTTTCTCCCTCCTCCATCACTTCTTAGTGACTCCAGGATGCAGGAAGAACCAGCCACGTACATTTAGCTTGAAGCTAATAGAGGCTGATGCTAACAGCAGCTAAACTGTCCAGAACAGCTGGTCACCACCTCTCCAGGGGGTCTGGTGTGATCCAGGTCTCCTTGATCCAGCTGGGATCCACTAACACTTGGACTGGAACGTAAAAGGAACTAGAACCCTTGTGGTTCTGTGAGCAAGCTTCAGCCTGGAGCTTCAGCCTGGTAGCATCAAACATCTAAGCTTCTTGAAACAAGAATTCCTGGTTAGAAATCATCAGACAGAAGTATTTCACCTGGCCTTCAATCACATCGTAGGTGTCGTTCTTTACAGGGTTCGGCAACAACTGAAGGTTTTGTGAGCGTTGCAGTGGGTGGAGTTTTAATCCGAGTGGAGCGCCACTCCAGCAGGACGGGAACCTCTGCATTCGGGAGCTGGTGGTTAAACGGCCCTGGCTGCAGCTCCTCAGCCTGAGGGGAGAGCAGCCGGTGCGATGTGGGCTACATGACGGCGGCGTGCTGCTAATCCTGCTGTCCATTGTGAAACACTGAAAAACTCACACGCCGTCCTGCCGCAGCAGAACCAATGCAATCATTCTCTCATCCGCTGGTTTTCATCAGCATCTGTTCCTGTAAATCTGAATATTTTCAGAAAGCAGAGTGTTGAGGAGCGTCCGCCATCCACCGCCGTTGCTACAAGTTGCATCACTCCACTTCGCTTTGGTCAACACTCTTGCTGCTGAGCGCCTGAGGTTCTGTCATGGAAGCGTGACAGAGACGTGTGGCAGCGCTCCGTTCAGTCGTCACAGCTCAGACACAGAACATGAGAACGTCTGGCAAGCTTCCCGCGTACTCTACTACTACTACTACTACTACTACTACTACTACTGTACCAGAGATATACCAGGAAGTATTCTAGTTTTGAAGAACTCTGGACATCAACAACATGCGGACGTTCGTCCCGTTCAGCCTCAGCAGCCTGAAGGGATTTTACCAGAATGAGCCACAAACGTCCGCTGGGATGGACTGAAGAGTCACATGACCAGTGTCTCACGCGCGTTCAGGATGGAGAATCATTTCATCGGCTTCCTTCTGTGGTGTAAACGACTCTCAGACAGTAGCAGAGTAATACAAGGTGTTTCCAATGAATATTTTGTTAGCATTAGTACACTTGAAGTACTGCTTTAACAGTTATTGTGAAGTAGAGAGCAGATTGAGGCAGAAGAAGAAGAAGTCTCTTCCTTGTCAACGGCGTCCCAGACTCTCGTCCTGCTGGTGGTGAAGACACTCGGTTCGTCTGGAACGTCCTTGGTCATATCTACCCAGAATTCATCAGAGAATGTCCTCTGCTATAAAAACGAGGCCGGTCTAAATCTCTCAGCCGGCTCTTGATACTAACACAACAGTTCTATTAAAGCTAAATTAAACGCCACAAAGACGGCGCCTCAGCAGAAATATAAAGCCGGCCTGTCACATTAACATAAAGCATGGGCCGCAGGAATTATTAGCCTCCCTAATCTCAGCTACACTCACATGCAGCGCTGCTCGCTTCAAATGACCTGTCCTGTGTGATGGATGGCGGTTTCTTGCTCACCTACTGAAGAACGCCCCTGAAGCCCCACCCTCTCGCTCTTTTACCTGTCTCGCCGGATTTATTCAAGGCAGAATGGCGAGGGTTCACAAACACAACCTGAGGCAGACGGGTGGCGTGAAGGTCTACAAACACATTATCCTCTGCTTATCAACACTGCATTAACACTCGCATTATAGAGAGACGCCAGGTCGCGGCTCGCTCAGCTATCGGCGCCGCCAGGGAGCCGTGACAGAGTCATGTGACATGAAGGTTGATCTCTGGACCATCGCCTATGTACCGCCACCCAGAGACCAGAGAGGAGGCTGGTGGACGTGGAGACGCCACTGCTGCTGCTGATGGCGATGATGATGGCGGCGATGATGATGGCGGCGATGATGATGGCGGTGGAGGGATCGATGCGAGAGATCTAGAGCCCACCAGGGCAGATATAAAGACCAGTGAAGGGGAAAATAGACTCTCTGTCAAGCCGCCGATGGCTCTGATTACCTGCCAGGCTGCTCGCTCGTGACCAGCAGGCCCTCCTCCCACTCTGAGAGCCACACCCCTAACCCCCCTCCACACACACACGTATCATTGAGACCGTCCTTCCACCATCAGGTGCCCTGTGAACAGATCACCTAAAGATGACATCATGACGCTTCCTGCCCCCCTCATATTTGGTTGTCACAGCAACGGTGGCATCCTAACCCCCAACTCCGGCCTCCTTTACTCCCACGCGTGGGCTTTTCAAAATAAAGCTGTGACAACATGTGTTCTAAATGAATATTATCTCTCAGGAAGCCGTGCACGACGCGCCCGTGTTTGGGTCAGAACGTTGTCAGCTGACCTTCAGTTCCGTCGATGTGTTTTTGTTCAACAGTTTTGTACAGATTCATTTCTTCCTCGCACCACGAGGGTTCCATGACGGAAGAACTTCTGTCCATCAGGTGTTTCTTGACTTGCTTGGTCTCAGGCTGCGCTACGTCACTGATCTGGTTGTTGAGGAGAGGAAGAGACACCAGCTCTCCTGCTGTGTTGCGTCCCAACCCGGACCCAGACAGAAGCCCCGCCCCCTCGCCCTGCTGTGTCTCATGATTGGTGACTTGAATAGATTTGAGGTGCTTCTCTGCTCCTCTCAGCTGATGATCAGACTGCTGCAGGCAGCAGCTAGGAAGTGAACATCAACACCTCTTGTTCTCAGTTCTCATTTGAACATTTAGTTATCGATTCCTGTCGCCTCCTGGTGCTTGCGTCGCCTCAGATGACCTTTGACCTCCCAGCGATAACTCCGGCTGACCCGAGACTGTAAAGCTGTGATTATACGACTATGACTGATGCTGCAGCGGGAACGACCTCACATTTAAGCACCGTCATATTTCACGATTCCCCTGGAAATCATGGA
>NC_141336.1:26268026-26303026 GCF_037954235.1 Aulostomus chinensis
GCACAACATGGCAATGCAGTTTAATGATCAATAATCAACTGATCACGATACACTGGCAAAGAAAATAAATCATAGAGAAACAAGCACACAAAGAAAATGAGACATTGGATTGCCATGGACATGATACAAGACCAACCAACCGTGATTGATGAGGTTTTATTTTGAAAATAAATCAATCAACCATTGCTGTACAATGAAAAACATCATTCAGATCATCACAGCCAGGAGGACACAGAGTTCACAGGATGCTGCTTTCTGCTTCGGTCAATGGGAGAAGAAGAACATTCATTTGTCCAACGTGAGACTCTGAAGTAAATGTAAAAATAAAAGTACAGTAGCGCTGATGTCCCACTGGATGATGTGGCAGGCAGAGGAAACAAACACAGCTGTACACAGAATGAGTCCCATGCAAACAAGAAGAGGTTAATGAAGCTGAGCCGGGCGCTGACGAGGATGACACAAACGAGCACAGAAGATGGAAACATTTTGTCCACACTGATGTTTGCTGGCTCGTGCAAAATGTTTCAACAGCCTATCAGGATGCAGCTACAGAGTAAACGCAGAAAAACCTATGGCGAGTTCTCCGGCGCTGGTACTTCAGCGACATTACACGCCGACTCCACTGCATTTCCAGGACCAACATCAGACGTCGACTCCACTCACGCGCTAAGTTGAGTTGAACATCTCACAATCTACAGTTTTACTTCCTCACCAGCATTAAATGTTGCTTAATGAACGCTAATCAGCAAAAACACAGGTATATTAGAAATATTATACTCTCAATCCATCTGTTTTGGATAACAATGACCTGTACTTTCCACATTTCATGTCATGTTACAGCAACTTTTACTTCTAGCTATATATAGATGTTTCACCCAGTTAGAGTATTTTACCCCTCAAGTACTCACTAGGAGGAGTATTCAGCTCACTGGGATGTTCTTCCCTCCTGCATCACTTCTTAATGGGAATCCTCCAGGTTGTCTGGTGTCACCCAGGCCTTCTTACCCCAGCTGTATGACCCCTAATCCACAAACACTGATTGGCGTTCATTAGCTTCAAGCTAAATAGAAGTGGCTGGCTCTTGCTGCATTCTGGAGGAATAAAGAAGCAATGCGGGGAAAGAAACATCTTTGGGAGCTTTGGAACTCTGGATTTGTGAGCACTTCATGGGCCAAATGCACTTTTTAGATCAAGTATTACTTAAAGATGTCATAACTTTAAGAAGTGCTGTCAGACATCATTTAGCATCAGCTGCCTCTGAAGAATCTGCGTCAGATCAGACCAATGCATCCTGCGCTGACACACCTGAGCCAGGTACGTGCTGTAGTCAGTTTCCTCTCAGATGAGAATATTGAACACACGTGCACACAATTCTGAAACCGGCTTTATACGTGGACTGCTGTGGAGGTGAATGTCGTGGCGACCAATGTGGCCGATAACGTGTGGTTGTAGTTGAGGGGTGTAGCATGTTGGTCCTGACTCTAGCTGTGGCCGAGTGAGGCCACAAGCACAGTTAGCAGGACGGAGGGGCCTCCGAATGGACGCAGGCTGCTGGAGCTACTGTTGCTATTGAGCCGGAAGCTGCTGGAGCTGGAGTTGGAGTTTGCGGTGTAGTAGTCTAAGTCAGGCTCGGATTTGAGGGACGGTGTACCTTCACATCCACGCTCTATCTGTCCGCTACGAAACAAGGCGTCGCTGAGGAGGTCCGGCAGACGTCCGTTGAGGTCCACTGAGGCCAGACAGCCCTGGAAGCCCTCTCTGGAGGCCACCAGTTTGGGCAGGTTCCCATACATGCCTGGACCCAGTCCGGCAATGAACAGATCCCCTGCAGGGTGGAAACACAGACTGGATCTTGATGCGTTATCAACCCGGCGTCGGTCTGGTTCCTGTTAGGTCTTCATTTGCTTTGATCTTTGAGTATTTCACAGTCAGGTACTGTCACTACAGAGTTAGGCAAACTGTAAAATAACCTGTGAACTCACAATGTGTGACTTTGTGCTACGACTACAAAAATACCTCATCCCCACAATGCTAACTTCTTGTTGAACTACAAAAATACCTCATCCCCACAATGCTAACTTCTTGTTGAACTACAAAAATACCTCATCCCCACAATGCTAACTTCTTGTTGAACTACAAAAATACCCCATCCCCACGATGCTAACTTCTTGTTGAACTACAAAAATACCTCATCCTCACAATGCCAATGTCAGGTTGGACTACAAAAATACCCCATCCCTCACATGCTAACTTCCTGTTGGACAATACTCATACTATCGTTTCCTTTACTTGCTAATATATAAAGCGGCAATCACACATGTGACATGGACACACGAGGGGTTCTAGTCATGTGACTTGTCCTTGACAAACCTTTCAGGTCCAGGTTCTTGGCCCCGTTGATACTCTGACTGGTGGCCGTGGCGTCTACCTTCAGCGTGTGTGTGTTGCTGTTGTCGCGCGTGATCGCCACATTGTGCCACTGGTTGTCGTTCAGAGCTCGGTCACTTTTCCCCTTGATGAGATTCGGTCCGTTTCCCAGGTCAAAGACGTAGTGGATGTACCTGCACACAGAGGTGAATGTTCTATCATGTTCCGCTCGTCATGAGTGTTTCAGTCTGCAAACCGTCATCGCTACTTCAGAACCCTGCAGCCGTGAGGAGGCAGAACAGACCTGCTGGCGAAACGGCCTTATATGAAAATAAATTCTATATTCAATATTTATTGACAACTTTGTTGCCATAAGTAGGTGAGTTACTCCCACCGAGGACAGACAGATGGACGGGGATATTTTGTCACTTTAATAAAGCTCTTTTACGTGGTTTCCCTCCTGGTTCGCTACATAAACTCCTGTTGTCCAACAGCTGATCACGCCTGCTCGCCCCCACGCGTCTGGACTAATAGTTGCTGTGTCCATCTAAAATAGAGAAACTCCACTGGACTTCACGCAGCTGAATCTGATAGATCTCAGGATAATCAGGCATGTTGCAGCTGCAGTTCCAGCTTCCAAAGGTAGAGCGTCAGGCCAGAGGAGGACCAGGACACACTGCTACTTTCCCTGCTGGGTGACCTGCATCACAGCCGGCGGACATGTCACTGAGTTATGATGTCATCATCAACACAGAGATGACGCTCTGCCCAGTGATCGGCCTCCGTTCTCCCTCCCCTTCAGAGACGAGTGTTGTCCACCCAGAGTAACCAGGTTGGTGTGTAGGTAAATCCTTCATCTCCTGTAACTCAATGATCCAGGAACTGCATAGAAGTATATGACCCACTAGTTACTCTGTGTAAATATACTTCCCTCCCAACGTAGACCCTTTGTACTTGTGGCTCTTGAATCGTCTCACTACAGCATCCACAGACACTGACCCGGCCAGTGTCACACCTACCCTTTCACCAGCTCCACAGCTATAAAATCGTTGCCATCTCCAGAGTTGAAGAGGATGAATCCGTCTGGGGAGGTGGTCTTGAACTGGAAGAAGAGGTGCATGGACGTGTAGGCCTGCAGGGTGGCCAGGCTCAGGTAGCTGCTCTTGGATTTGAAGGTAACAGGGTCGGCAATAATGGACCGAATCCCAAAGCGAGCGTTGAGCTCGCAATAATCGATGTCACCATTCTTGCACAGGTCGATGTAGAGCATGCCGTTAAATCTGAAGACACAACAAGAACAGACATCATGGACAGAACAAAGGATTCTGCACAACCTGGAAACTTGTCTTGGCCTGCAGCTTCTCTCAGGGCCTCTGCTCCTTAACCGTCGGAGCCCTGACACACGCCGCTGCTTTCAAAGGCATATCTGATATTAAAACATTGTCAAAATGAGTCCAGTTGCAGAGCCAGAAGGTGTAAAAACACTACTTATCACAAGATCTTCCATTTTCTGATGCAGCTTTAATGTACCATCAAGAATAAAATAACCAACATGAAGTTTAAAGTTGTGATTTTTCATCAAAATAGAAGTCAAATAGAAAGTTCTGAAAAAAAACTCCAGTTCAGCACAACCACCACCAAGAATCGTGGCGGTGAACATGCCAGCTGACCGTACGGTCAACAAGCGCAGAACCACAAGTGTTCTAGTGACTTTTAACCTCCAACTGAAGTGTTTGTGGATCCCTGATCCTCATCTGGATCAAGGAGACCTGGATCACACCAGACCCCCTGGAGAGGTGGTGACCAGATGTTTCTGGACAGTTTAGCTGTTAGCATCAGTCTCTGTTAGCTTCAAGCTAAATGTACGTGGCTGGTTCTTCCTGAATTCTGGAGTCACTCAGAAGTGATGGAGGAAGGAGAAACACCTTAGAGAGCTGAGTACTCCTGGTAGTGAGGACTTGATAGGTAAAATACACTGCTGGGGGAAAGTATCACTTTAGAAGAACGGAGGAACGTTGGAAACAGATGGCTCGCTGGGCAGCTGCCTGAACTTCCCTGTCTCTGGATCTCAGCCTTCTGTGGCCACTAGATGGCCTCTTTGATTTTCACCAGGGCTCCGTTTCACAAAGCAGGTTCATCAAACCCTGAGTTTAATCCTGGTCTCCCAGTTGATCTCCCCTAAGATAGAAAACTCAGAATTTTCGGTTTCAGAACAGTGGATGTGAATCAGTTCGATCAACTTGGAGTAGGTTCACCTGCGGTAAAGCGACAACTAAGAAAAGCCAGCATAAATGGAGCCCCGATTCAACGAGTCACCATGGCGACGGAGAAGCGGAGAGCTTCGTTTTTCACGTCAGTGGAGTTGGAAATCTTGATGCGATCACATGAAGAGTTCCACCACACGTTTAAAAAGAAGTGCAACACCGCTGTAGCTGCTAAAGAGAGAGAGATGGCGTGGAGGAACACTGCTGCTCGGGTCAATGCGAGAGTTTGAATGTAGTCCTTTGGAATCATGATCGTGACGGAGGAAGCATCCTCCATGTAGCCATTAGTTTATATGGTTTAGATGCAAGAGGAACGCACTTGGCAGCAACTGAAGGTGAAGCAGAAACCATGATTCACACAGTCAGACCATCTCAGGGGTACCCAGGTTCTGCACTGTCAATTCAATGCTAAGTGGCTGTTTGACTGTACAGTCGTTGTTTCATCCCCAACATCATGAAGGTTTCAGACACAAACGTCCTCATCGACATCATTTTGTTAAATAATTAAGCCTATTTAAACTAACAGACTTCTACTCAGCCAACAGAAGGAAGGCCGCTGTCTGTGAAACAGGAGAGTGAACCCTCTCTCTCTGGTTTGAGTGACGTCCCTTTGTGAAACGGAAAACTCCGGGTTTTCCTTATTTCAGGGTTAATAGACCTCCAGTTTTCACTAAACCTGCTTTGTGAAACGGGCCCCAGGAGCCCTCATGAGCTACCTGGTTGTGTTTTGAGGACCGGGGGAAGAGTCGATCCTGGTCCTACCGTTAAACCTTCCTTGGCTGATGTGTCAGTGCTTGTGAGTTAAATACAGCTGATGAGAACCAAGCAGGAGCAGACACCAAATGTAGCATAGCTGCTGCGTTGTTTAGCCTTCTTTGTCAAATAGTCAGTCTATAAAATTGCAAATATTTATAAGTGGATAAAGCAGGTACCTGAGGCTCTGCAGGTGGCCGATGAAGCTGGATGGGATGCTAGAAACAAAGCGGCGCTCAGTCATAATGCCCGTTTCGATGTTGTGGAACTCCAGACGTGTGTGGTCACCCACCATTTGTCCTGAAGACGGGGAGGGTGCAGGGGACGGGTTGAAAAGAAAGACAAAAAACAAAAAGAAAAGAGAACACTGTCTGACACTAACACAAAAGGGCTGATTTAAGGAGACAATTACATTAACAGTATTAGATGATGCCAACTGTCGCTAATAGTTACATGTATACATGCTTTTTATCAGTTGCTATGGTGACAAAGCATGGTTTATACCACTGACAATGCTAAGACAATTTCTTCAAGCATGAGCCCCGCTTGATGCAGGTAAGTACCTTCTGCTACATCATCGTCAACGGTTAGCTTGTAGGTTTTGCCGCGACGCACCACACGCACTGTATGCCATTCATTATCATTGAGCTTTTGCCCGGCATACAGGGTCTCCGGTCCCTTGCCTGAGGACAATGGTCAATCACAAAGTTAAAGACATCCTGAGCCTCAAACCAAACCTTTGTTTTCCCACCAGTCAGCCTAGAAACGCCACTCAACACTCGAGTGTTCCAACCAGTTCTTACACCTTAGGAAACAAAGGTTTGGTTTCGTCAGTGACACACACATGAAAAAATACAAAGTACTGCACATCTGGAATCGTCTTCATGCTACAGAACAGTTGCTGACTTTGAGTTTTATTTTATTTCTCTGTTTATCAGTTCTTCATCTATGGGATGCTAAACCCCTCAATTATAGAGCTTAGTCTGGTATTTTATCAATAAAACACAGTATACGTTGCTGTCTTCACCTCCTGACTGAAGCAGCAGCATCAATGGCGAAGATTTATTCGTGTTAAAAGACCCAAACAGTGAGAATTGGTTCCGATCTGCTGAAGTCCGCCCAGTGCTGCTCTGCTTTTAGAGGAGCTAATGTTCCTTCATGGATGTCAAAGTCCTGTCCAGGGACCACAAGATGGCACTTTTACCGAAACTCAATTAAACTGCACATATAAATCAAAGCAGATTCTGCTGATCTGCCAGGCCAATAGTGACACTCCGTAGGCACGTTCTTTTTAACAACGACACTAACTAATATTTGTGATTAATCACCAATTTATAATGTAGAGAGAGAGCATAGCATTTGCAGGTACATTGATATTCTGCTGCAGCTAATTAGCGACAGCCATGTGAATGTTGGCTGAGCAGCCCGTTGAACAGGACGTGTTGATGGTTGTGGGTCAGATATGAAGCTAACTTAACAGCTAACGTGCGCTATCGTGTAGCATCTGATGCCCCCTGCTTCTTCATCTGAGATTTGATTTGCTTTAATGAAATAAGATCTTCAGCTACGAAGGTGGAACGTAGAACAGTTTCAACCGTGTGTTCAAGATTAAAGATCCACTAAATCCCGCCGTCTTCCTTCACTCGTGCCCTCAAATGATACAAGGAGAACTTCAGTGGTCATCTACCAAACTGCCTCCAACACTCCCGTTATTCCTCGTCTTCAGTCATAACACAGGTTGGCGGGCGGTGATGTCCTGCTCTTACCTTGAAGCTAGCTCAACATGGAGGACATAGTCACTACTACCATCACAGGAACACACTTAACTCCAAATAAAGTTGTCTGATATGTCAAATGCTGCTATTAATCAGCACGCGCTGAGAGAAGCTACGCTCGTCCTCCACATGATAGCATTAAGAGAGTGGAGGAGCCGCAGGACTTTAAAAAAAGCACATTTCCTTCCTTAAAAACCCCAGAACCACCCAAACAAACAAAAACATCAACAACATCTCATCAACATAGAAAGCAAAATGAAACTTGAGTGTTAACTTACTGGAGTTACAGTTTATCCTGATACAGTCTAGATGGGGAAGAATAAATGACAGATGAAATTGCATCCTTCAAGGTTACTGCTGCAGACATCCAAAAACAAGAAGTCCACCCTTCCGGGGACGCACACATGTAGGAAGGCAGCCATTTTATTCCTTTGAGTTTAACTTATTCACAAATTATGGCAGAATAAAATATCAATTTAAAATATTTTCACTGACATAATTTAATAATAAATAAAATGAGGTTGTACCATTTGTCATAGAAATGTGCTCAGTGTTACCCACAATACCGTAGTCCAAATGGATTGATCATTTAGAACAATATCAACAGTAAAATGGCCACTTTGGTACCAGCTACATGAGATTTCCAACCCAACACAGACTTGACTCAAATACTTTGATTTGCCGTCTAAACAAATTTTACTTGGAAGTCAATGGAGGACTTGGAGTATTTCATCAGTCAGACTGGAGGACATGAGCCATGGGGGCTTGGAGGGTTGGTCGCCGTGTGGCTGGTGGGTTCATGTGCCGTCAACCGCAACAGAAAAGTGGGAGCAAACAGCCGCGATCCAATCAGCACCAGCACCATGCAGAGGCCCAGGACCCCAACCGTCACATCTGAGAACTATTCTACCTTTAACTGGGTCACACACGGTGGACGTGTGTGTGTGTGTGTGTGTGTGTGTGTGTGTGTGTGTGTGTGTGTGCACGCGTACATTTTGAGAACATCTGTCCATATGATCCCAGAAATCATCAATTACAGAATTATTGCAGATTTTGATTGAAATGGAAGTGATGAATAAATTACTACAATTTCTGGTATAGAAAGAAAGATTTGAATGGTTTGAGAGACGAGCTAACGTTTGCTAACGATGCTATGACTCTTACAACTTTCAGCACACAGACTGGAGGGTAAATGCGTTGATTGAGGAGTGTGTGGCTGGTTCACCAGTTGGCCGTTGGGTTTTGGGTGTTTACAAGAATTTGGGGTCGCAGCCAGCTGCAGGTTTTGCTGGGCTCTGTTCTCGGGCTGTTCGCCTGACGGGCCGCAGGCTTAAGGCCTTTGAAGGGGTGAATACCATCTTTTGACAAAGCATGATGGGAAATGGAGTAGACAGCTGAACATGAAAATAAAACACTGAAAAAAGCGTAAAATTCCATAAAGACACCATTGTCAGCAAAGAAAACAGTCACCCAGAAGAGAAGTGACAGAGGGATGTAAAAAGAGGGGGGATGTTTCTGAATGGAGGGATGGACTGATGTCAGAGTCTCAGCACACTTGTGTCCTTAAAAAAACGGTAAGAATCGAGACTTTTAAAGCAGGTTCTTCTTCGTGATGATCTCAGTATGGGTTCTGCTTGTTTGTGCTGTGACTCTCAAAACCTCCATCAAACAAAACATGGGACGACTGGTTTGTCTTTCCAAAGATGGACCAAACATGATGGTATCAGCTAAGACATCAGGGACGTGACGAAGCAGTCCATGGTCATCTGTGCTGCAGAGACACTCATGCAAACTAGAAAGAAACTCTCGGATTGATGTTCTAATATAAACCTCAGGGAATCAAAGTGATAACTGGTGAAAATGCATGAGCACACAAAGCTAGAGAGAGAGAGAGAGTGAGAGGAGAGGTTATCGCTCAGGGACCGACTGTCTCATGAGAGGGTGGGGGTGTGGAGGCACATGGGTGGGGTTGGGGGTATACGATACCTAGGTTGACCGTGAGTTTGACACGACTCCCGTCCAACTCTAGCCGGAGCGTGTCGGCCGAGTCCCGGGAGGTGGTGGCCATGAGGAGACCGTAGGCTCGCTGGGAACGGAAGCGCAGGGAGACGTCCTCCGCCTCCGTGTGCATGATGGTCGGCATCACCACCTTCATGTACATGCTGCCGTCGTAGGAGAGGATGGACGCCTCTGTTCCAGACACAGGACGAGAGACACGTTAGAGCAGGAAGTCAAGTCATCCTCGTCGGGTTTTATTTCATCGCAGCAGTCGTTCCATGAACACCACACAGTTCACAATTTCACTTTTGTTCTGAACGATCCTTAAACACTCACTTTCCCTCCCTCATGAGTATTTCTCTCAATGGAAGCAACCCTCAGAAACTGTTGGTTACTTTCTGATAAAATATTTGAAACAAAATTGCCATTTTGTGGTCAACAAAATCCTTAAATGTGAGGATGAGGAAGAAGCAGGAGGGTGGATGTGATGGTTCTGGTCCTGCTTCGTCTGACACTCGTTTGACACTCATGTGGAGTCACAGTGCCCTCTGGTGGACAAAATACACAATCACGTTGAACAAAAACATGTAACTCAATTTTCACAATTCAGTGTAATAAAATATGTTTTTGATGTGCATGTTGTTGTTGGGAGGAATATTTGAGGAAGGTGCAGGAACAAGGCCACCACCCTCACTAACTCCAGCAGTAGCTGACCCCCCCCGCCCCCCCCGCTGGTCCAAGGTTCACCACAAATGTTGCTGCTACCAACTGGATTCATCAACTGGCAGTTCAGTTCCAGACTGCCTGCTGAGGCTTCAGCCAAAAGCACAAAAACACAGAATTGTGTGAACGGTGGTTCCAGTCCCGTCGAAACCTACCAGTCCATATCCTTCCCTGACTGCGACCTGGCAACGGTCACTGCGGCGTGCCGGGGCCGTGTCCTGGGGGCCTGCCAGTTCATGTGGATGCACTGATATGAAACCACAGAGTGCTCGAGTTTCCTTGCAACCCTTTAAGTGTCGCCGCTGGTTTCCCATCATCGTACTTGTGAATAAGAGCTGGATTATACGGGGCTGTTATTCTCTGCTATGCTGGAACATGCAGGAACTGATTCAGCAGGGAAAAACGTGGTATGAAATCACTTCTGGACTCCTGCAATGTTTCAGTTTAATATCCTTCGCAAATTAATTGAAGGGGAAACATCCCCTGAATATCTGATTGAACCTCTGATGCCCTCAGATTTTTATTTTTTGAAGGTAAAAATTATATTCAGGGGAAATTAATGACAAGCCACTAGGTGAAGAAAGAGAGGGAGCGTCTGAGATACAGATGGATATCAGAAAGCTGATATTTGATATGCTAAAATACAGGGGGGGGGGGGCTTAATTAGTCTCCTACTCTGAACCGGTTTATTAAACGATGTGGATGAAGGAAAACTGGTCAGAAGGGCAGCAAGCGGGATCTGGTCAGAGCCGAAAGCAGCTGACTGAGGTTTCAAACTATCCTTCCATAGAAACTAGCAACTAAAATGAATCATTATCCTGATAAACCAAAGAAGCGTCCCTGCCCTCCCCCATCCCCCTTTGCTTGTATGTCCTGAGTCGTGCAGCAGTGACAGCAGTCCTACCAGCAACGGGGGCATCGTGGACATCCCAGCTGAGCCACTGAAGAACACGCCTTCACAGTTTGTGGGGAAGTCTTGAACCACTTCAACACTAATAAAATGATTTTTAGCCTTTTGAAAAGTTCCCTCTGTCTCTGGTTAGTTTCACTATGGTGAACCTTTTATTTATTGACAAGAATTCCCAGTGAAGCTGCGAACAAAAAGATCGGAGGAAATTCCTGGATGTCAAGAGTGCACACACCTGAGTGCAGGGAGAGTAAATACACGTATCAGATGCTGTGAGAAGTACAGCAGCACTCTGATTGGTCAGAACCACATCTGGACCTGTTCTGGATGAGGAAGTTGGCAGCGTTATCGCTCACAGACAGCAGGCGTTCAGGAGCACACAGAAGCGGCCTGAAAGCAAACAAACTAGCGCTGGAGAAGCAAATCTGAGCAGCAGAGCAAACCAACAGAGACTGTCTGAGCCGTGTCAGGCTGCTGGCCCCGCCCCAACGCCATCGCTGCATTCAATTTTAACACAAAAAGCACTTTACATTTATCACTAAATTCTTCCTGTAATTCCAGAATGTTGTTAATCATCTCTGGTGTCAGTCGTGACTGTTGAACTACCTAACAACTGCAAAAGATAAGCACAACACTGGCTGGTGTACTGCACACAAACACTTTCTACCAGGAGGCAATGCCAGAGAGAATTAGGTTTTTTGTGTGTGTGTGTGTGTGTGTGTGTGTGTGTGTGTGTGTGTGTGTCCTGTGGGCTGCTCTACTGGCAGCAGAAGATAATGGATTTGGACGACTCACAAGAGAGGGCCAGACCAGTTCTGGCTGTATAAAACAAGATTATTCTCATAGCTTTCCTGTCCGTTTTATCTCATTCCCTTCCAGTCACGTAGCGGCCGTTCCACCCTCAGACCAGCACAGCAAGACCATGACCATCTATGCGCCAACTGATTGACAGCTCGGGAGATTTGAGCCCTGCTGTTGGTGACATGCATGTTGAAATGCGAGGCTGTGTGTTGATGTCTCTGTGAACCTCTGTGAGTTCTCTTTGATCTTTCACTTTGATGTACGAGGTCAGAGTGCTCTATACTGAAATCAGCAGACACGATTGACTGAGATGCCGTCAGAATTCAGATGAAGATTCAGCCCCCCCCCCCCCCCCAGAACTCTGGTTGTACAGCTGGTTGATGCCTTCCCGACAAATGCAGAGACGCTTCGTCTGTCCAGCAAGGTCCCACTGGAGGTTAGGGTCTCCCTTGTTGAGATCATCTGAAGTGTCAAAAGCATGAAGAAGACCTTCAAGGCCGTTAGTGAGGACCTGCATGATGAAGGCTGCGATGGCATCTGATGAGCCGTCAGTTGAGAGTCAAGTGTTTAAACCCTACAGAAAATCCCCTCTGCAGTCCCCCAGCAAGTCCAGCAAAGAAATCCAAGCTCTTTAAAGTCACTCAGAAGGGCTGAGCTGCAGCTTTATGATGTTTAATACTCATATTTGGATGGTACACGTTCTCCTGTGTTGGATCCCTGTCAGATCCACAGCAGATTTCTAGATTCTTCCTCTAACATCAAAGCCCTCAGCAGACACCCTCATATCTGACAGAGCTCCTGGTTCCCTACGACCCAGCTAGAACCCTTCGCTCCCAGGATGCTGCTGGGCTCCTGCTGGTTCCTGGGGGCTCTTTTGGATGTTGTCATGACTCATCTTGCTCGTTGTGACAAATAACAGGAGGTACACAGTGTTAACAGAAAGGTGAACGAGTTTGGTTAATTAAGTCACATCATCAAGATAAAGAAACTTAACCATGAGGTAGGAACGTCAGCGTTCTCACAATGTCCGATGAGGAATGAGTGGATGAGTTCTGGTGTAGGTTTGGACGTGTGAAACCCAGAGTTTTAACCCGGCTGAAGCAAAACCTGATAGCAGACGTGGCTCAGGAGCAGAGAGATGCTGACTGACAGCCAGCACCTGAACCTCTTGGGAGACCGGCCAGGCGCTCCCAGTTGGTCACCTGACCCCGCCCACCTGAGCCTGCAGTACAGCAGAGAGGATCAGCGCAGAAACAAGACCCTCAGGTCCCACAGAGGCAAGTAGGCCACGTGTGGTTCCACAGCTGCTCGACTTGAGAAGTGTCATGGGAGAACTTTAGTTGTGATTTGGTGCTGCACAACTGACTTGACTCCCTGGGACTTGTGGGATCAGGCCAAGCATCCTCCCTCAAAGCCTCCATTTATTTGCAATCAAGCGTTTGAGGATTACTGACCTGATCATCAGTCTGGATTAAGAAGACCTGGATTATACATGATAACCTGGAGAGTTAGTCAACGTACATTTTTGGACACTTTAGCTGCTGTTAGCATGAAACAACTGCTGAAGGACCTCATTCGCTTTTTCCCCGGATACAGAATCTGTGTGTTCTAAGGGACTTCAAGAGAAGAACGTGTGCACACATACAACCCACATGTACCTCTCTCACAAGTGCGTGACCAGTAGCCGGTGCCGGTACAATCACAGATGAAGCGGTTCCAACCTTCCTTGCAGACACCACGGTTCTTGCACGGGTAGCTCTCACACTGCTTGCCAGGTTGCTTGTTGCAAGAAGGTTTAATGCCAGCGCCATTTTGTGCCTCAGCAATCTGGCGGATGTCTTTGCTTCGCCCGTCGATGAAAAGGTCACGGATACAACCCACGTAGCCATAGTTGAGCATGGCTGTCCAGAGCTCGGTAGGCAGGATGAGGTTGGTGCGGTCGGTGGGAAGCCCCCCCAGGTACATGTCCCCTTCCAGGTCCAGGATCTCACTCTCGCCGCTGGCTGTGAACGGGGTCCTTCTGCTGTTGACTGAGATGGTGCCTGTGTTCAGGGAGGAGGGAGAGAGCCAGTCTGGTACTAGGTCAGTCGATCACACCAGTGACCGCTCGATCACCTCACTGCTGAACGACAGAACTCATCACACAAACCTTAAAGTCATCATTAAATTTGGGCCAAATGCCAAATCATGATCATGGATTCAGTTCTGGAGTTTTTCATTGAAATCTTAAGTTTGGATCTAACATTATTTTAACTGCCCAGACAAATTATAAAGAACAGATTCTTATTCTCAGTGACGGCCTGATGGATCTGTTTTATCCTCAGGATGGACGTGAGTCATGGATTCCTCTCAAGAAGGAGAAAAGCTTTTATTTTTGTCAGCTAACTCAAGTACAAAAATCACCTCTAGTGCAGTCACCTTGCTTTCAAAATAAAAGCAGCAATGATTTATTATTATGCTTTTTAGTGTTATTATAGTTTTGTCTCCCTTCTGTCATACATGGATGATCGTATCGTATCGATAAAACCGGGCCTGAGGAACTCATGAGGAAAAAGGTTCTTCACCAACTGACCTGAGCGTCCATCTCGCTGGATGTCCACATGATACCAGGCACCATCATTGACCTTCGTCTGGGTGGCCTTCACCTTGATGGCCCCTGAGCCCATGTCCAACAGCAGGTACAGACTCCCGTCCAACAGCTCCACCGCAAAGAAATCCACCTGGACACCAAAATAAGACAAAAACAGAAATAAGCACAACCTTTTCTTAGGAGGAGGAACGGAAAGCTTGTTTCTGATGGTTGGTTGTTTGATTTGTGTAACTGTGATGCGAAAGTCAAAGTTACACAACAATTATACAATATATGACCAGTAACTGATCAGGTGTTGCTGTCACAAGCCATGGGATTCATGACGCACCCACCCAGCGTTCGACCAATGAGGCCTAGAACCAGAGCTGCAGCAGCAAATCAAAGAGCAGCTCCACCTCTCATACCTGAAAGTGGGCGGGGCCCATTAAACACTGGCAAATCTATTTCAATCTAAGGATCTATAGGAAATATATTAATGAATTCCAACAAGAGTTGGGAGGATTAATTTTTCTTTTAAATTGTATATCTTCCCCTAAAAGGTTTGTCTTCTCGGTAACCGTAGTGATTCTTTTTGAGTGGCAGGTCACTTCCTGGCACATGTTCTAACTAGCAAGTTTTCTGGGGGTTCTGGACTGACCTTGGTGTTCTTCTGGCTCCGGGCGGTGTCTTTGCGTTCCTGGGGTTTGCCGTGGGTGAAGAGGATGAGGCCGTTGGGCTCGCTGGTGCGGAAATCGAAAGAAATAGATCCCATCCGCTTGGTGTTCCACTTGGGCAGGCTAATATAGGCCTCGGGAGTCTCGAAAGAGATGGGGTCTAGGGTGGCCACATTCTCACACTTGTAGGAGACCTCGCCCTGGATTTTCATCTTTGGGTCCACGATTCGAGCGAGGCGGGACAGCTCCAGACGGATGTCGTTGTTCTTGTACACCACCTGCAACGGGGACAGGAAGCTATTGAGGTCGCTGAGGCAACAGGTGTCTGTAGGTTCGAATCATTCATGCTGGTTGATGAACAGAACTGCACTGGGATTTTGGAACTCCTGAACTGGACTGACAGGACTTCCACAGAGCAACACCGAACAACAACGGCTCCTCTGTCGTGAGGAGGGGTCCAAGAAATACATCAAGCAGTAGGAAGAAGAATCCAACAGGAAGCACGCGTGCACGCACGCCAGCGGTGGTTCAGAGGGGCTCTCTGACCTGACAGCTACCAGGTATCAGGTATCAGCAGAACCCTGAAACCCTGGTGTCAGATTAACGGTGCGCGTCAGCTGACTGACCAGCACATCCAACAGAGTCACACTGGAAGATAAAATCGATGGCACATTTTTGATGCTGTTGTTATTTAAAGTGACAGTGTGCAATAAAACGATGGAATTTCTATCACAACAAAAACAACAGCCAACACTGATCGGCTCCTCTGAGGTTCAGGCTCTTGCTCAAGGGCACATCAGTGATGGTGAGGGCGGGAAAAGTGCTGCCTCTTAACTCATCACGTGTTCATTTTTAGTTTGGATTCTTTAGTTCAGCATATAAACTGTCCAAATATACAATGTTTGACAAAAAGAAAGAGAAGTGCCAGAAACACTCCAGGGACTTGGAAAGTGGCATCAATAATAAATATGAACCCTAATTTTTGTATAATAATTATCAGTTCACTTTAGAGCAGATGAATGGACAAAATCGTTCATAAGCACCAACATTAATTATCAAGTCAGCATTCGTGTCTGTGCGTTCATGTCCGACAGACACAGAAGCCCCTCCCACCGGCTATGAAACCCACTGTCGTCCAGCTTTTGTTTTCAAGAAGAAATGCTTTAATTGGTACTCCCAGGTCACATGACTCTGCTGCGACCCGAGTATTTCCAAACAACGCCTGGATGAACGCAGCCAACAATAAATCATCAACCACCGAGGCAATAAAAGCTCAGCCCGACTGCGTTCGTCAACATCCACCTTGAGTTGAAATCAGACTGGAACAAAAGATATAAAGAGTAACCATGGCAACGCCAGCTCGGTCCTCCTTGCGGCCTCCTACAATTCTGCTGGTTCACTCAGTCTCTGGTGAGTTCGCTGCGTTTGTGACGATCGTGAGTTCACTCCACCACTCGCTGCGGGACGGTTCTGAAAACACACGTGTACCGTACGCACATACGTGCAGCAGCAAGGGAGCGAAAATGTGGTTGTAGCTCCCCCTAACCCTGTTGCGCCCCCTGGTGGCGAGGTCATTTCTAATGTCTGCATCTGTCAGGGAGTCTTTACAATGAAAAGAAAGATGCAGTGAGGTTTACAGTGAAGGTCACCCAAGATACTGCAGTTACACACACAAAGCAAGGAAACTACTTCACGGTTGGGGGTTGAACAACGGCTCTGTAAGCGAGCAGGCGACACAAAACGTTGCTGTTTTACTGTCAAGTGTGATGACATCACCGCTCCATCAGAACAGCCCAACCACACCAACAGTGGCTTCAGCAGCGGTGTGCTGGAGGAGGATGCGCTGCCTCCATCACCCGCACAGATGCAGCTCACATCTCTGGCCTGGACGGTGCCAGACAGTCGTAGAGAAGCCAGCGTCCGTCCAAAGACACAAACAAAAGAGTGGAAAAACACAAAGTGGGCAATCTTTTATCACAGCAGTCCTAAATGCTGTCAATGACAATGGGAGGATGGAGTCATGAAGGGGGATGTGTGTGCAAATTGAAATCTGCTCAAGTGGAAAATTGAAGGCTTTTTTTCCTCTAATTCTCTGGGCAGAGAAACACCCTCTGTCTGGATATATTTCTAGCACATTCACGCACAAAACAAACACACACTCTCCTCCATTTCACTTTTTTACTCTCTTTGCCCAGGGGTCCGTCTGAGTGGGTAGATTGAGGGGCCTGGCTGAGATTATCGATAATCCACCCGCAGATTTGACAGTAAATCAACTCATCCCTTAAGGTGCTCCGGGACTGGGTGGAAAATTGTCTTTTCCTCTCCTCGTATCTCTCCTCTTCTTCTCTTTTTGCTGCACCCATCCTCCTCTCCCTCCTTCATCCATCAATATTATTCCCCCACCTTCCACTCCTCCTCCCGATGGATTCAGCATAAACACCAGGAGCCTGGTAGAAAGCGCCAGCACTCTTCCAGCATGTCATTGCAGTCACTTGACACAACGGCCGATGAGCCAGGCGGTGACTGTGAGCAACATTTGCATGGAAGTGACTGTCACGCTGCTCCTCCTGGAGCCGCTCCCTGGCTCTGTGGCTCGCTATTTTATTTTCTCCCTCTCAGCGTTTATTTGGGTTCTCAACCTGGAAACAGAACCAGCACAGCGATTCTTCTCCGGCTCGTAGTTCATCTAAACTTCTGCCAGCCTCCAGTCGGAGGAGAGAAGAGGCACTTGAGGAGTCACTGAGGAGCTCAGCGAGCGCCGTCAAGACTCTACTTACATAAAACCTGCCTGTGCAGTAGACTCCAAATACTAATACGTCTAATACTAATACCTCCACTGAATGATGAACTTCCATCCATTGTCATCCGCTTATTCCTGTGAAGGGTCACGGGGGGGGTGGAGCCTATCTCAGCGTCAACGGGCGAGAGGCGGGGTTCACCCTGGACAGGTCACCAGTCCATGGCAGGGCCAACACATAGAGACAGACAACCATTGGCTCTCCCAGCCACGCCTACGGTCAATTTAGAGAATCAATCAGCCTCGTGATGAACTTCCTTAGCAGGTAATTAATCTTCTCATTTGCAAACTTTACCCATATTGTAAAAATACAAAGCAGATGAAAACGTTCCTTGTGAAATAAAAATGAGAGACAGAAAACGAGCAAACAGGGTTGTGAGGTCTGGCAGAGGAGTGGGTGAGGAGAGATGAGCGAGCGGAGACAGTCCGCTCCAAAACTGTCCCACGGGAACAGCAGTCCAGACCTGCCTCGAAACTCTGATCACCTGGAGACCACTGTTGTATCTGGAGGCGCGTCCCAATAACTGTCAACAAACGCTGGTCATTCGCCTGCTGGTGAAGGTCAGCAAGAGTTGTGTTTCACAGCTGTAGTATTTTCAAAGAGTAGAATAAATAAAATAACTAGAATTTCTGGCTCAATCACATGATTTCTACTGGCATTGTAGTTTAGTGATTTGGTGTTGCTGTCAGAGATCAGGGTGTTGCAGTGCACAGTTCAGCCCACAGGGGGGCGACATTTCCTCAGCAGAGGAAGACAGCAGGAGCCGGCTGGCTGATGATTTATGGGATCTTCTCCTCCTCTGAGGCTGATGGCGCTTTTATAGACTGACTTGATTAGTTTGATAAAGACATGCTTTAATTTGATGAGATAAAAAGGTGCGTTAGTGACTGTGTGTGTAGCCAGTGGGGCCCAGGGGCCGGTGCGTCGGGGGCCCTCTGTGTTTGGGAGCCCTGGATTTACAAAGGCAGGACTAAAGGAAGGCAGATGTTAGGACCACAGAGATGTTCCAGTGTTCCAGTGGGAGAGAAGTTCTTCTACAAGATAGAACCTCACAGCAGGAGATCAAACCCTTGTGCGCGGCGTCTTCATGGGCCAAGGTTGTATTCTCGGTCCTTCCTTGTTGCATCAGACCAGCAGGTTAGCGTCCTGGCTCAGGTCCAACATGCCTGATTTGCTCTCTTCCATTCATCCAGGAACATTAAACAAGTAAAGCAGCTGCTCACCTTTCCAGCTGACGGTTTAAAACCATGCCAACACATCCCAGCAGCACCTGCAGGGTGTCAGGTGGAATTCCAAAAATTTCTTACTTCACTTTTCCATCAGATGAACTTTGGATGTAGAATCAGCACCGCCTTCTGTGTTTGTTCTCTAAAGTGTTTGCTGGATAAACGGCCTCCATGTTCCAGTCATGTAGCCCCCCCCCCCCCCCCCCCCCATCAGTTGTCAAACGACAGCATCCCTGCACTTGAAGGAGCTGCAGTTACTAGCTACTGATGTAGTGGTCCCATCAAGAAGCACCAGCCTTTATTTCAGCAGGCCTCCCTGCAGGCTCATTCAAGCCTCTGCAGATGATCCAGAATGCAGCAGCACGTCTGGTCTTCAACCAGCCCAAAAGGGCACATGTCACCCCGCTGCTGGTTTCTCTTCACTGGCTTCCAGTGGCAGCCAGGACCAAATTCAAGGCACTTCTCTTGGCTTACAAAACAATCACAAGAACGGCTCCAGCCTACCTGGAATCCCTGATCCAGGTCTACTCTCCTTCTCGCCCACTACGCTCTGCATGCCAAAGACGCCTGGTGCTTCCAGCCCAGCGCTGCTCCAAATCTCTAGCCAGACTCTTCTCTTCTGTTGTTCCCAAATGGTGGAACCAACTACTGAACTCTGTGCGTCCTGCTGAGTCCCTTTCTACTTTTAAGAGACAATTGAAGACTCAATTGTTCAGAGAGCACCGAGGCACTGAACCTGACTCTGCTCCTCTTTGGGGTAGAATCAGTCAGAGGGTCCAAGACCCAGCACTTAGTGACTATGTAGCACTAACTGGGTTGTGTCATGTTGTATGTTTGTCAAAAAAGGGGGGGGGGGGGGGGGCGACACTTCTTCTGCCACTAGATGGCAGCACCTGTGACCAAATCACAACTGAAGCACTTTTGCGCTTCCTATGGGTTTTTCCTTAATTAGGTCTAAATTCTTGCTTGTGTTGTACGTCGCTTTGGACAAAAGCGTCTGCTAAATGAAATTGTAGAATTGTAGGATTGTAGGATTGTAGAATTGTAGAATTGTAGGATTGTAGAATTGTAGGATTGTAGAATTGTAGGATTGTAGGATTGTAGGATTGTAGAATTGTAGGATTGTAGGATTGTAGGATTGTAGAATTGTAGAATTGTAGGATTGTAGCTTGCTCATTTAAATGTTGCTCTGTAGATCCACCAGTAAACACCAGACCGGTGGATGGTGGAGGTTCAGTTCTACATCAGATCCACCAGTAAACACCAGACCGGTGGATGGTGGAGGTTCAGTTCTACATCAGATCCACCAGTAAACACCAGACTGGTGGATGGTGGAGGTTCAGTTCTACATCAGATCCACCAGTAACACCAGACCGGTGGATGGTGGAGGTTCAGTTCTACATCAGATCCACCAGTAAACACCAGACCGGTGGATGGTGGAGGTTCAGTTCTACATCAGATCCACCAGTAAACACCAGACCGGTGGATGGTGGAGGTTCAGTTCTACATCAGATCCACCAGTAAACACCAGACCGGTGGATGGTGGAGGTTCAGTTCTACATCAGATCCACCAGTAAACACCAGACCGGTGGATGGTGGAGGTTCAGTTCTACATTAGATCCACCAGTAAACACCAGACCGGTGGATGGTGGAGGTTCAGTTCTACATCAGATCCACCAGTAAACACCAGACCGGTGGATGGTGGAGGTTCAGTTCTACATCAGATCCACCAGTAAACACCAGACCGGTGGATGGTGGAGGTTCAGTTCTACATCAGATCCACCAGTAAACACCAGACTGGTGGATGGTGGAGGTTCAGTTCTACATCAGATCCACCAGTAACACCAGACCGGTGGATGGTGGAGGTTCAGTTCTACATCAGATTCACCAGTAAACACCAGACCGGTGGATGGTGGAGGTTCAGTTCTACATCAGATTCACCAGTAAACACCAGACCGGTGGATGGTGAAGGTTCAGTTCTACATCAGATCCACCAGTAAACACCAGACAGGTGGATGTTGGAGGTTCAGTTCTACATCAGATCCACCAGTAACACCAGACTGGTGGATGTTGGAGGTTCAGTTCTACATCAGATCCACCAGTAAACACCAGACCGGTGGATGGTGGAGGTTCAGTTCTACATCAGATCCACCAGTAACACCAGACCGGTGGATGGTGGAGGTTCAGTTCTACATCAGATCCACCAGTAAACACCAGACTGGTGGATGGTGGAGTGGTGGAGTCTTAAAAACCTGGGTTGCTAACAAGAGTCTAGAGGAGCCTACAGAGGTCATGGAGGTCATTAAAGGTCATCAGGGGGAAACACAAGAAGCCTGAAACTTAGTGGTGGTGACCCTGAAGTCATGTGACCCTGGTGTAGCTCCTTCCTAGGCTACTGTTATCTTAGCACTGCTAACGTAGCATCCAGGCTTCCAGCATCATCAGAGGGTTCATTCGTGAAGATGATCTTGATGAACTGAACCTGGAAGATCATCAACTTTTGTTCACCAGGGCCGATCAGTAAAACAAACTTCTGTGGAATGTCCCTGCTGCCTAATTTCAGATGTGAAACTCTACAAGACAAATAAAAAACAGCACAAACATCAATGAAAAGACAAAAGCAAGGAAACGAGCCAATGAGATAAGAGCAGCGAGGACAGAAAACCCACAGGTAACGAGATGATAAGACGTCTGCTTCTGCAGAGATTCCTCCAGTCCGTCATTCAGCGTTTATCAGTTTAATTCTCTTACAATTTGATTTATTTAACACCAGCTCATAACGGAAGTTATCTCAAGGTAATAATATGGGATTGTCTGTTGGCGCCCGGCATCGCTCAGTGTGACTGTCAATCACTCTTCCTCGGGAGGGGCATTTGTAGATGAGTCCATGACCCAAACACGATCTCAGCGTTGGACGTTAGGAACCCTCGTAAGCTCCTGCAGCAGAATGTTCACGTAACTGTGAGGTACATCTGCCTCTCTAGAATTGGGGAAACTTCTGGAAGAGTGTGAAATTTCAGTTTTATTTTCAAGTAAAATCCTGTGGGGAACTTTAAACTGACTGGAACCCTCCTACCGTTGAGGGAGCGAACATTCCTCCTCTATGTTGGCTGGCCAGGCCCTCGGACTCTGGGTGTAAGGTGCTGAGCTCCTGTGACAGGTAGATGGACTTCAAGAGTCTAATCAGCAGAAATCTAAAGAATTGTGTCTCCGACAGCTCATATGGACACCTGAAGGAATAAACACTGGCATCAGTCAGAGCAGAGCTCAATATTCTTACTGAAAACCTCTAACGTTCAACTTGAATCAAGATCTGATGTTCATGATGCCCCACGTTCTCAACTGGACTGAACAGAAATCCAGACAGACACGACTGCTTCTTCTTCATCAAAGCAGTTCTTTGCTGTTAAACGTAAAGAAAGTTTGCTTTAGCTCCCTTTTTAGAACTGTTTCATCTAAACCAGAGCATCATATTTTGACCATGTTTCCACTGAACGCCGCGAACAGAAAACTTGTTGCTATAGCAATACACCAAGCGTAGAGGATCTGACCTGACAGGGCAGCGTCGATGATGTTTTTAATGTTTTTCCTACTAATTAACTTTGCAAATTCAGCACACTTGCATTACCAGAGGGAGCGAGTCAGAGCGAGTCAAGTCTGCAGCTCCTTCCTTGTGTTTTATGTTGGACGGATGTGAAGTCACAGTCGAGGAGGGGGTAATGACAATGACAATTACAGCAATTATGTGTTATTGTAGGCCATTATGTATTTTGTAGGCTCTGAGATGTAGGCTTTCTCTGTAATTGCTGGCTTATGAAAGGCATCATAATGATTGGGCCAGCCGGCAGCAGAGGCTACACAGGGAAACCAGAATCTGGTGCCATGGTAACAAAACATTTATCTGTAATGCTGCTGTGGATGGCGAGGACAAGAGCATTGGTAGCAGGCAAATTAGCCCTAATGGTAGGGAGTGGAGGAGGAGAGGGTGAGGACAGCAGAGGGAAAGCTGGTGAGTGCTGAGGACGGGTGGGTGGGCCTGAGCAGGGGGCCGACCCCTCCCCTTCTGAAGGAGATGCTGTACATCTTCAAAGAAGGAGCCCCCCCCCCCCCCCCCCCACCGCCCCATCAGACCATCCACCCAGGATCAAGATAAGGACCTCACGTGTCTCCAGGCACAAACACTTACACCTGAGATTCACCCGTGCGACGTCAGCAGGGCGGAGCCAACTTCTGTCACTATATATGCCCAAGCAACGCTTGCTCTTCCAGGTGAGTTCAGGTGGGTCCGGGGGGTCAGAGCGAAGAGGTACTCAGGGACACATGTTAACCACATTACAGTGAAGGTCACAAACCGTATGAATGAATGTTGCAGTTAGCCTGAGTAATGCTTATTCAGGTAGATTACTGCCGCTGACGTACGCTAATCAACAAGGGTTAACGCAGTAAGCAGACTCCATCACTCGTCTCCAGTCCTGGTCAGTCCACCATGAGGCTAATTCAGGAACCTGGACCCTTCAGAGCCAAATAGATAATAAGGCAGGTTGTAGTCTGCAGTTCTCCTCTCTGACAGCTGGGGACACCAGACAGGGACGAGTGGTTGGATGTGATCTGTGTGGCTCTGTAGTCCCGCCCCTCAACGCCAAGGCCCTTGATTACTGCCGAGACTTACAAAGCTCACCACAAAAGTTGAGTATGATGCAAAATGGTGTAGCAGCCAATGAACTGTGGAGATAGCGCTACACCTGGACACCACTTAACATACAGGTGGGACCCACATGGGTAGCCCCGCCCACATCAAGTTCCCACCGGGGGGAGTTTAAAGAGCACACAAGGATCAACCAGGAGCTGTCGATGCTGATGCAGTTGGTGAGTAACGGCTGGCAAAATATGCACCAGAGTGCCAGATAGCATCACGCAGTGAAGGATTCTCTCACAACACGTCGCAACTGGCGCCTCTCCGTTGACACCAGCACCGCTCACGAGCGGTGAGCTCATGGGGGCCGGGCGCTGGCCGAGGCATCAAAGGGAACAATGAAACACTGCGAGGAAAACTGCTCAAGTCACACTTCACCCAAAAGATGTATTTTACCTCTCCAGTACTCACTACCTGGAGTCTTCAGCCCACTGAGGTGTTCTTCCCTCCCTCCTTACGTCTGAGTGACTCCAGGATGCAGGAAGAACCAGACACACACGTTTATTCAGTGAACACTTTGACTTCAGCGACTGCGAATGAGTGTTGAACCAGAAGAGTTCTCGTTCGTTCTGAGTCCAAGTGATAGTGGTTCCCTGATCCTCCAGCCGGACCAAGGAGATCTGGATTACACCAGACCACCTGGAGACTCGGTGAACAGACCTTTCTGGACAGTTCAGTACTTAGCATTTTAGTACTTGTGTAGGCACGCTCGTTTATGTAATCGTGACTCAAAAATAAGATAAATCTTGACTCTTTGATGACTGCTCTTTAAGCAGGATGAATCCATGTGTGACATATGCTGCAGATCTCTTTTCATTTCCTGGCACTGCTCGATTTGCAGATTACAAGGGTCAGAGGTCAACATTGACGCAACACTACTGAAGTGGAAAGCTGACACACACTGTTCCCTCTGCAGTTGAGAGAAACAAATATGTGTGACACTGACATTACAAATAAACTCTACTTGTTTGTGTTTGTGTGTCTGCATTTAGCAAACATGGCACTTTTGTTTTGGATTTGACAGACAGCATGTATGCATGCACGTGTTTCTCTTTGTATGCAGTTTTGTGTGTGCATTTGTGTGTGTGTGTGCGTGTGTGTGTGTGCGTGTGTGTGTGCATGTGTGTGTGTCTGGGGTACAGGGAATCACAGACCTGCCCAGCATGGTAGAGAGTAGGAAGTAGGCCAGAGGGGGATTAAATGGCTGCTGCGCTGCTTCCTCCCTCTCCCTGTGTCCCATATGATGGTGTGTGTGTGTGTGTGTGTGTGTGTGTGTGTGTGTGTGTGTGTGTGTGTGTGTGTGTGTGTGCAATGACACAGAAAGCCAGAGACCTGCTGCCATGCTGCAGCAACTCACTCCATTCAAGTGTTGGATATGACATCATGAGCTTGAGGGGACAAAAATATTTGTGTGTGAGTCTGTTCCTCAGTGTGCGTGTTCCTGTGTGTATGTGTGTTCCTTTGTGTGCGTGTGTGTGTGTTAAATCAGCAGGGCAACACTCACACTCTGAATATTATAAGTCTCTTATCCCAGCTTTTATAAATCTATTAATATCACATATTCACGGCGTGAAACTAGAGATCAAAAACGTCTTTGAGGTCACAGAAAACAAACTTCTCTGATGCTGCACGTTGACGTTAAGATTTCTGAAACATTTCTATATTCTGAGTTTTACTGTGGAAACTGTTTGGATGCAAATACAACACCTCTAAAACATTTTTTTTTTACCATTAAAACCATTTTGTTTTAAAATTTCAATCAATTTCTCAACTTTCGTCCTTTTCTTTCCTTCTGGTTGCTCAGGTGTGTCTGGTGGGGGGCATCAGTCCTGATCTAACACCTGGACGGATCTGGGTGGATCTCAGAGAGCCTGAGCGGCGCTTCCTCATCCTGCAGCTCCACCTCACACTCACTAACAAACAGCAGGAGCCGAGGAGCAAATAACCACAGCTCTGTCGCACCGAGTGTGACGCACCTCCTTCAGGCAGCCCATGAAGTTGTTGCTGACTGGAGACCCCGGCAGGTCGGCGGTGCTCGGGCTTCCCCCCACATAGAAGAAGTCATCGGAGCCCAACATGGTGTAGTCTTCCTGGGTGTAGCCCGTGGTGGTCAGAATCCCATCCACCGATATTGTCACCTGGCAACGAGGAGTGAAAAGTGAGGGAGGAGTTAGAGCCTTGGCACGCTGGTGGGATTGGAGGAGGAGTTCACAGGTCTGAGGGTTCAGGTGGGGTTCACCTGAGAGATGATTGGACCATTAATCTACCCCAACAGACTCCTCTTCATCTCTGATGCCAGTTAGTTGATGCTAATTATGACATCGTTTAATCAATGTGAAAGGTTCGTGTGAAACACATGCAAACTACGGCGTATTTAGACAAGAGACTAACGAAGATGCAGTAAAGGACAGAAGATGAGCAACCAGACAAAACCCCCACCCACCAAGAGGAAGGAGGGACACCCCCACTAACCCAAGGACAGACAGCCAGGACACAGACTGGCAGACGAACCCTATGATCAGTGCAGGAAGCAGAAGCATTTTGTAGCTTAAAATACTCTTTTAGTACATGTTGTAGTAAAAAATGTGCTCCTTCTTGACTGGCCTGAAATATTGCTCATATTATCCACTATTACATGCTTTACACCGTATTACACACAGAAAACGGGTATCCTATATGGTAAGAACATCCAAAATGTCACAACACTCATATATTAAGTACACGCTTCACCCTCTGAGGCTGTCAGCAGCGGCTTTACCCGTCACAGCGTGTGCAGCGCCGACTACACAGCAGACCCAGCAGCACAGCCGCAGGAGTCAGGACACCCACTTAAACCAGAGAGAAATACCTGTCAACAGAATTTTCATGAGCTACTCACGTAAAACGTCTCGTCAGGACTTTGGTTTGGTGAGTCTAAGCCGAACCCAGGCCAGGGCCTCAGCCTGCTCTAGTTATTTCATAACTTGCATGACTCTCACACCTGCTCTTTTCATCTACATGTGGGTTTTCCCTGCTCCCTCTGGTACTGTAGAGACGGCAGAGTAGCGGCGCAGTGGAGAAACCTCCTGTCACTGTCAACTCCCCGCAGGAGGGTCGCAGCTGAGGAGCAGCATCACGGCTCCACTTTTGATTTTTGTTTTTCCCCTTGACTTGTCTGATCGTAGTAACCCTCCCACAGCTCCAACCACACTTCCACCCAACACAATCCAATCTGAGATGCAGAAGCAGATGGACTCATGATGACAAGAAACCAGGTTCAACAGGAAAGCAGAAAATCTTTGTGAGAGGTGGAGCCGGGGGAGCCGTTACACCCTCACGAAAGCTGAGAAACACAAACTACATTTATTTAAGATTTTCAAAACGCTTCAAGTCTGCATGTGCAGAGGAAAAGGGGGAAGAGCCCACAGCAACCAAAGGAGGAGAGAATGAGTGAAGGAATGATATCTACCATACAGTGGAGCATGTTTACCAGCGCATATCCCAGGCTGGATTGCTTCGGAGGCAAGAAGAACATTTGATGTGATGACCACTGGGTTTGCAAGTACATCAAAGTAAATCCAATGAAAACAAATACGATATACTTAGTACACATGTTAGCAAAAGAAAGTACAGGACAAGGACACAGACTGTTCCTCATAGACATGCGGGTGATGGTCCTGATCCATCTGAGAGGTCTGAAGTGTGTGGTGCACAGACGTCCTCATCCTTTACTGCGTAGGTGTCAGGTGAAATCAATTTGATGGATGTACTTCTACTGTGCAGTACTCAGTATGTATGACAGTCTGGCTGTGAACGAGTGCTGCCAATGGGAAAAAGCTATCTGAGGACATTGATGGACTCCGAATCCTGGCATCCATGACGGTAAAATCCTCCTCACCTCTGTCTGTCATGTTGGGGAAGATCAAACCTGCAGGTGGACTCTCGTTTTTAGCTCTCAACACATTACAACCATCAAGCTAAGAGGACAAACCAGCTGCTGCTAATTTTCCCTCCTCCATCACTTCTTAGTGACTCCAGAATGCAGGAAGAACCAGCCACGTATATTTAGCTTGAAGCTAACAGAGGCTGATGCTAACAGCAGCTAAACTGTCCAGAAACCTCTGTTGGTTGTCTGGTATAATCCAGGTCTCCTTAATCCAGATGTGAGATCCACTTACACTTTGACTGGAGATCAGAACTCAATAGAACAATCTAGTCAGAAATCAAAGCCTGTCCTGAATACATATACGTAACTGGCTCTTCCTACATTCTCCAGTCACTAAGAGGTAATGCAGGAGGGAAATAACTTCTCAGTGAGCTGAAGACACCTTTTAATGAAATACTGATGAAAATATCACCAAAATTTTACCATCTTATCATAAATACTTTACTTCTGTCAGGAAAAACAATAATTGTGAGTGTAAAGAACCTGAGATCAACTGTTTATCGGAATCAAATCAAGTAGAAATCAAACTTCGGGTCTCCTCCAGGTAGCTGGGATGTCCCCATGGACATGAAAACCTGCTGCAGTTGCTAGAGCTTGTAAGCATATAAGAAGCTCAGTATCGGCACCACTATATACTGGCACTGCTTTTATTCATGTAATGTTTTGTTAGTCCTGTTTTCAAAGTTATATATAGTATTTGTTGGAGATGTTTGAGATTAAGAATTTAGTAGTTTCAGCTCGTCCCTGCTCCTTGCCGTGACTGTGCTGTTTCGAGAGCCGCAGTGAGAAATGAGTCTGCAGTGAGTCGAAACGTGACAGGAACACAGAAACACGGGGGAGCGTTTGGGGCTCTGACGGTTAATTCTGTGACAGAGTGAAAGTTGGCCGTTGCTGCCGTGGTGGGTTCTGTGCAGCCTGAGTCAAAGACGTGGGCGAAGAAACTCCCGACTGTAACACCGCCAAGTGTTTGGAGTCGTGTTCCAACAACTCCAGCAGAGTGACTCGTCCTCTGTAGTACAACAGGCTGATTCCCTGACATCAACAGTTTAGGGTTATCAACACTTCCGAGCATGAAGGCGAGCCATGCTCAGCAGCTGCAGCTCAAACTGGTAAACAGAGGCTAGGAGTACAAACTCAATACTACATATCCTCCTGTACTGTGAATATTTTTACTGTGTGTGCATGGATCATTTATTCTGCCATATCTCTTGTTGAGGTGGTCGCCTGCACGTGCATCATTTGGGTGTTTTACATAGAATCAATCAAATCAATCAAAAACACAACTGAAAAAGTAATGACGGCTGTATTTTGCTGAAAGTTGAGAAAAGAAGAGCAACCTTTCATAATGGTAATATCAAATGTGCGCACTAAGCCCACCTAGAGGTCATGTGGGGTCATTACGCTTCACATGTTCACGAACCAGGATTTAAGCTGAATTCTTTGAAGCCAAAACTCAACAAGTGTATATTTACCTGTCGAGCACTCACGGACAGGTGTCCTGAGCTCGCCAACATGTTTTTCCCTTCTGCATTTCTCCTCAGTGGATCCAGAGTGCAGAAAGAACCAGCCAGGTATATTTAGCTTGAAGCTAACAGAGACTGAGAGCTCTAAACTCCTAGTTGTGAGTACTTGAAAGGCAAAATCTAATTTCTGGGAGGAGTTTTTCTTACACATGACAGCTGCAGGAGTTTAATTTGCTGGAAGCTGCAGTCAGAAATGCGGGGAGAATGCTCGGCTAGCATGGAGCTAGCTACCTCGCTAATTTGCGAGTAGCGAGGTAAAGATGCTATTATGGAGGGCTAACAGCATACTACAACTCAACTGCTACAAACCATTGTTACTGTTCAGAAAAGTACCAAATACTCTCCATGTCAGAATCTTACCTGCCGGAGGTTGCGGGTCACTTTGACTTCGTGCCACGAGTTGTCGTTGAACTTGCCAGTGACTGGCTCCACGATGGCTTCGAAGGCTCCGGAACCTAGGTTGATTACCAGGGAGACGGCGCCATCCTTCAGGGCCAGGTTGACGTAGTCAGCTGACTTGCCGGTGTGAAGGATGAGGCCATTGCGCTGCCATGTTTTGAAGGAGAGTGTGATCTCGTCACTGCTGCTCTGGATGGGGTTCTGGGAGAGGTCGTAACTGAAGTATTCAGAGCCACGGAAAGTGGCCACGTTCTCTTCCCTCGCTGTGGTGAGAAGAACAACAGAAGGCCAGTCAGCACATTCAACAGTCACAACCCCGTTGGCTTCCGAGCAGTAATCACATCTGTCGATATATTAGAGATCTGGCCTGTATAAAGGCCTTCTGCCAGTGCTCACTCCCAACCTGTCCGTCAGTGGCCGTACACCTCACACAGTGGCGTTGTAGCTTCCTGCAGCCTCAGCTCTGGATGCACGTGTTCACTTCAACAAATGACGCTGACTTTAGAATTGCTGTCGCCTTTCAAGACACGATTAAAGTCTTCAAGTATCACATTTTATGATGACTGAAAGCCACATGAGAGGGTTAACTTCCTCAAGGTCATGTGACCTCCACAGATGGAGTTAAAGCAACAATTCATAACAATGTTGGAAATGTTGCCGTGAGAAACAACCGCACGTTCCAAAGTCTGGTGTTTCCTCAGAGGCAAGGCAAGGCAGTTTTATTTGTAGAGCCCGTTTTCCACCACCAGTTTGTCTCCAGGCTTCATGGCATCATAACAACATCCTCTGCCCTCAGAGCCTCACATCGACTGAGGAGAAACTCCATAGAAAACCTTTAACAGGGAAAAATGGGAGAAACCTCAGGGTGAGGAGGGGAGGAGGATCCCTCACCAGGAGGGACAGACGTGCAGGAGATGTTGGTACAGACAAGACAACAGTTTATAACACAGCATGGAGGAAACATGGAAATGTTAATAACAGTTGAAGAAGGAAGCTTCTGGAAGGGGAGGCAGGGAGAGCAAGCCAGCTTGATGGGGGACTGGATGGTAGACTGGTTCATGGGAGGGGAGGCAGGGAGAGCAAGCCAGCTTGATGGGGGACTGGATGGTAGACTGGTTCATGGAAGGGGAGGCAGGGAGAGCAAGCCAGCTTGATGGGGGACTGGATGGTAGACTGGTTCATGGGAGGGGAGGCAGGGAGAGCAAGCCAGCTTGATGGGGGACTGGATGGTAGACTGGTTCATGGGAGGGGAGGCAGGGAGAGCAAGCCAGCTTGATGGGGGACTGGATGGTAGACTGGTTCATGGAAGGGGAGGCAGGGAGAGCAAGCCAGCTTGATGGGGGACTGGATGGTAGACTGGTTCATGGGAGGGGAGGCAGGGAGAGCAAGCCAGCTTGATGGGGGACTGGATGGTAGACTGGTTCATGGGAGGGGAGGCAGGGAGAGCAAGCCAGCTTGATGGGCGACTGGATGGTAGACTGGTTCATGGGAGGGGAGGCAGGGAGAGCAAGCCAGCTTTATGGGGGACTGGATGGTAGACTGGTTCATGGAAGGGGAGGCAGGGAGAGCAAGCCAGCTTGATGGGGGACTGGATGGTAGACTGGTTCATGGAAGGGGAGGCAGGGAGAGCAAGCCAGCTTGATGGGGGACTGGATGGTAGACTGGATCATGGAAGGGGAGGCAGGGAGAGCAAGCCAGCTTGATGGGGGACTGGATGGCAGAGGTTCATGGAAGGGGAGGCAGGGAGAGCAAGCCAGCTTGATGGGGGACTGGATGGTAGACTGGTTCATGGAAGGGGAGGCAGGGAGAGCAAGCCAGCTTGATGGGGGACTGGATGGTAGACTGGTTCATGGGAGGGGAGGCAGGGAGAGCAAGCCAGCTTGATGGGGGACTGGATGGTAGACTGGTTCATGGGAGGGGAGGCAGGGAGAGCAAGCCAGCTTGATGGGGGACTGGATGGTAGACTGGTTCATGGGAGGGGAGGCAGGGAGAGCAAGCCAGTTTGATGGGGGACTGGATGGTAGACTGGTTCATGGGAGGGGAGGCAGGGAGAGCAAGCCAGCTTGATGGGGGACTGGATGGTAGACTGGTTCATGGGAGGGGAGGCAGGGAGAGCAAGCCAGCTTGATGGGGGACTGGATGGTAGACTGGTTCATGAGAGGGGAGGCAGGGAGAGCAAGCCAGCTTGATGGGGGGCTGGATGGTAGACTGGTTCATGGAAGGGGAGCGCAGGCCGGTGTAACAGTAGGGAATAAGGGGGGGGGGGCGATGCAGGCGGCGGTTGGGGCTCTGGTGGATCTGTGGAAACACAGAGAGACTGCGAGACACCAAGGCCAAACTACAAAGTGCAACAAGTAGTGGTAGTGACAGTTCCAAAAATGTGCAGGGAGGAGAGGAGGAGAGAGGGGGAGAGGAGGGGAGAGGAGAGGAGAGGAGAGGAGAGGAGGGGAGGGCTCCATGTAACCTGATGTGTCCCCCAGCAGTCTCAGCCTGTAGAGGGATCGTTCATACAGGGGTTAGCTATTTAGCACTAACAAGCTAGCACTGCTGTTTCTCGTCATTCCACGATACTCCGCCTCTACAGTACCAGATAGAGTTACAGTAAGGATCTGTCCCTCGAGTGTTCGGGGGTGGGCCCAGCCTGCAGGTCACTCATTCACATTCATGTTCACCTCTCAAGGTCATTTCACTTGAACTCAACCATCAGCCTGCATGAGGAAACACAACAGAAACAAGCAGGTACAAACATGAAGATGTTTTCCACTCCTGCGAGTGACGGGAGCGGTGAAGGGAAACAACATGCAGATAACATCAGAGGCTTAATCTCGCCAGTGAATTGACATTTCCTGTCAAATAGCCAGGCTGTGACACGGGCGTCAGACGAGAGAGGAAGAAAGGAAGAAAGGAAGGGAAGTCACAGAGAAAATCCAGGATTGGTTTGCAACCTTGGTAGAAGAGAAACAGGAAATACAGGTGAATAAAGGAGCTGCCAGGAGGGAGGGAGGGAGGGAAGGGTAGTGCGGAGCGGAGGATAACACAGAAAAATGGTCCAGTCAGGAGTCATTATCAGTGAGATCATCTTCAATTAACTCACTGTCTCTTAAGCAGAAATACTAGAGACGTGTGCTCAGCCAGGAGCCAGCACCATCTATCAGCCCACCCATCCCCCGACGCTGAATCAACGCGAATGAATGAAACAAAATGGCAGCTGCTTTCATCTCTTTAACACAGACATTTCAGGTCACTTCCTCCAAGAATACTGCATCTCAAACAACACAGAGTATTTTCTGAAACCTTTGAAAGTAAAAATATGAGGAAATTAAATGAGGAGTATCATCAGGAGCTCCGCAGGAGCCGCTACTGTTTCCTCGTCTGCAGACTCAGCTGGAGTGTAGTGGGAGAGTTTCCACACCAGAACAACACGCCGACATCTTATCTGACTTGCCAACACAACCTGACGTTGCGGATAGTCTTACTCCCAAAACGCCTCCAATGAGAGGTCGCCGATCAATTATTAAAGAACCGGATTGTTTTTCATGGAAGAGCTCTGACAAACTCTTGCCCAACACCTCCTGAACAGAAGCCCTCAGGAGCAAGAGTCAGGTCCTGAATGTTCATTTTCAGCACATCTTCCCTTCATGCCCAAAGTGAGCTGATAAAATCATACTTTTGATGTGGGGCTGAAAGATTTGTCAAAACTGAGATTGTGAAGCTGATATTATGGACAGAATCATTATTTGAATTGAAACCAGACTGAGGTGCTGATCTGGGATCTGAACCCAGCAGAGCCCAGCACTGTTCTTTGGTCATGTTGTGACTTGAGTGGCGCCTTGATGAATTGTTCAAACCATCCTCAGGCACCATCACCTCTGATCATCTCCATTTCATGCGCTCCAGACACGTACTTGTGAGTACTTCAAAGTAAAAATACACCTTTATGGGGTTTTTGTTGATTTAAATCATCACTTTAAATCAATTTACTAAGTGGAATCACCAGAACAGTTTGAAGGAGTTCCCATGTGATCTGCGCTCAACACGCCTATTTCATGTTACAAGCATGACGCACAAACACGCGAGGTAGAGGACTGTTCCATATGATGTCACCTCTGACAGGAGGAGCACAAACATGCAGGAATGTTCATAGCAGGAGAACCCACTGTTTCACTGCAAAGGATTTGCCCCCACCCCCAGTCACCTCATCCTGGCACCAGGCCGGCCTCTGGGCTGGCAACGCCAAACTCCATCTTGTCTCCAGCATGGCTGAGAGAGCATCCCTGCCTCTCCCTCCATCTACAGCCCACTGTGAGGGAAAAGCAGCTTTATCGGTGTGCAAGAGGAACCATGCTAGCTCATCCATGAGGATGATCACCTGCATGGCTGCAGCCACAGCACAGAACACTGCACTGAGACCTGCACCCCCGGGCCTGACAGCCGGGGGGGGCTCATCAATACTGCTGATCTGATATGAACCACGGGACCAATGATCTCAGCACACCTGTGTTTCGTATGAGGAAAAGACAACACACAGCAATAAAGATTCAAGAGGGGTGAGAGTCCCCAGAGAGCTGCGTAGCTGAAATATGGAACAGTAACGAAGCGACTGTGGACAGAGTGTTGTGGCTGGAACCAGGATGAAGTAGGGGGTTGTTATCAGCCTATAATGGTTTTTAATGGCATACGGATGCCTTTCAATTGGGAGCCTTCCTTTGATGGATGAGCTGGGATGAGTCCTGCAAGGGGTCATCCATAAAGATGTCAGGGGGAGAGCTGGCAGAGGGGAGTTATGGCGACGGTAAATGTCCCTCATTTTGGGAGGTAATGGGAACGCTTGCAGTGGCAACTGGCTTGAGCTTTGACTTCAACTTTCCAGAAGGGTCTGCTATAAATAATCATATGGTTCACTGCGAAGTTTTTAATTCCATGAACAGTTGAAGTGGGTCTGTGGCGGTGCCGGTACTGGACGAGCCGAGACCACTGGGATGCTGCAGTGAGTGTTTCAGTGTTCAGAGGCTCCACTTCCCTGAACAAGTGGGAGTCGCTGGCTGTTTCCAGAGGTCCAGGTGAGTGTTACACACGTGATTAATGAGCTGAAAGCACAGATAAATAAATGATGTGGATGGTTTTGTATGAATGCTTTGACAGGCCTCAGCAGCACCGGGTTAATGCCTGCATGAATTAGTCATTGCTTCATACACAGCTGAGTGACATCATGAGTTCTGCTGTGACACTCTAACTCTAACAGATAAACGTGCAAAGTCAAACCGTCGCGATGAGGGATGGAATCAAGCCTCAGGCTTCTGTCACATTATCTTTCTTATATCTAACATCACTTTTTAAAATGCCATTTGTTTGATATCCTGCTGCTGCGGACAGCATTTGGTTTTTATCTGATTTTTGTTTCTGCCTGCGTTTCTTCCCTCTCGATGTTTTAGAGGATAAATTCTAAAATGTTTAATGGAACCAAAGTTGAAACAACAGCAGGAGTCAGTAACCAGAAGTGGAAGTCTGTTTAAGATGATGCCACATAAACTGCATCCTCATTTCTGACATGTTGAAGAAAGTCTCAGCTGAACCGTCATCATGTCCAGGGTACCGCGCCTCCCTA
>NC_141336.1:26308026-26360526 GCF_037954235.1 Aulostomus chinensis
CACACACACACACACACACCCTTATTGGCTATTATCTGGGCTGTCTGAGCCTGTGTTGATACCTAATGAAGGGCCACGGTTGCCATTTCTCAGCTGATGGTCACCATGGTGACAGTGGAACCGACAGCAGACGAGGGAGGAAGAGGAGAGGGAGGGAAGAGTGTATTTAAAAGAGAGAAGCTTGAAATCTGATGGAAAGAATAAAAGATCAAAAGGAGAGGTGGTGGAGTTGATTTAAGAGCTTCTTCTGTCACTGTTGAGCAAAGCCACCATGTTTGAGGAGCGTAAACTCTTACTAGCAACGCCAGTGAAACACTGGTCTGGTACATCAGAGTGACCATGAGTCATGAACCATGGCAGAAGTTGGGGACCTGCCTGCTAGCTTGTGTTAGTCTTTACAGGATGTCCTCACTCACTAAATGTCTCTGAAAACAACAACTACGAATGTCTCTCTGCTCGACTTGCTCTGCCTGCCACCCTCCTCTCCATCTCTCCTGTAAATAACAAACTTCTATCTGATCCCTCCATCTCCTCCTCCACTGTCACTCACCATTTCTTTCTGATTTGTAATAAGGGTCTTGTCTGATGGACGATTTGTCCTTTACCTCAAAGACATAATTGTGTTTCAAGAGGATCGGATGACACAAGGGCCTGAATAATCACAACACTAAACTCATTTCTGGAGGAAAATGACAGTGATGGCGTGCAGCGTCTCCATGCAGAAATGCACGTCTGCCACAATGAGATGTGGCAGGGCTAATACCGCACGCTCGCCGACGTCTAATGAGAGGACGCACAGGTCTCCGTGATGAGACACCTGTCAGCCTCCATAGCAAACTGTAGTTTCCTGGAGATGACAACAGGGTTTGTCAGTGTGTGTGTGTGTGTGTGTGTGTGTGTGCGTGTGTGTGTGTGCGTGTGTGTGTGTGTGTGTGTGCGTGCATGTGTGTGGTTGATTAATGTGGTGAACCTTTGTTTAAAGTAATTTGCAATGTTCTTATTTAACACAAGATTTAAATGATTAAAACAAAAGAAGCACATGTAGCATCAAAGAAACTCAGACATGAAACATGTTGATCCGTCAAAGCTGCTCAAAGTCACAGCAACAGAGAATTGCAGTATTTAATACACAGCTGTTTTTGAAATGAAGTAAATTTGCCTTTCAATTCATCCACTGAGATTTCAGCTTATTCTTTTATGATACAGCAGGAACCTAGACAACCGTAGAGGGTCCAGTATTAATCAGTACCAATGGGTGGGTAGACAAGTGTGGCCAGTGAAGCTAGCGCTAACACTGCAACCACACAGGTGTGAGCAGCCAGTGAGCTAACGCTAACACTGCAACCACACAGGTGTGAGCAGCCAGTGAGCTAACGCTAACACTCTAACCACACAGTTGTGAGTAGTCAGTGAGCTAACGCTAACACTCTAACCACACAGGTGTGAGTAGCCAGTGAGCTAACGCTAACACCGCAACCACACAGGTGTGAGCAGCCAGTGAGCTAACGCTAACACTGCAACCACACAGGTGTGAGCAGCCAGTGAGCTAACGCTAACACTGCAACCACACAGGTGTGAGCAGCCAGTGAGCTAACGCTAACACTCTAACCACACAGTTGTGAGTAGTCAGTGAGCTAACGCTAACACTCTAACCACACAGGTGAGTAGCCAGTGAGCTAACGCTAACACCGCAACCACACAGGTGTGAGTAGCCAGTGAGCTAACGCTAACTCTAACCACACAGGTGTGAGTAGCCAGTGAGCTAACGCTAACACCGCAACCACACAGGTGTGAGTAGCCAGTGAGCTAACGCTAACACCGTAACCACACAGGTGTGAGTAGTAGCAGTAGCACAGCCGTGCGTTTGGTGATTTGTGACACAGTGGTAAAAGCTAACAAGTGGTAGCTAAGGACCGGCAGCATAAGCTAACAACTGCTGGTTAGAATGTAGCGTTGACGTAGCTAAGCTGTGTGTAGGTCACACTTTTTCTCGCCCTGATGTCTTGAAACAGAACCTGGTGGAATAAGCTGAGTACAGCGTCGTAGTGATGATGACGGTAACGTCAGGCGTGGGCGTACAGGCAGCACGAGAGAGGAAATATTTTACCTCGTCTGTGTTTTTCGGCCTTCTTCACTGCTGGCTTTCTATCGTCATGTTGCTGCCGTGTCACACTGTTTTAGTTCAGTAGTGACTAAATTTGTCACGTCCGTCAAAAAACTCATCAGCCCTCTAGTATACAAGGACGGGGGCTGGCCGTGGCCATCTTGTTCTTCCTGCACAGCAGCGTCCGCCTGAACCTGACACACGTTTAACCTGCACCGCACAGCCAGCAAAACTAAGAACAAGACAGCTCTCGTCACAGAACCCTAGGACTTCATTTCTTATTTTGAATGCATATGTACATAAAACTGAGTAAATATTTGAACACGCCTACCACAGTTTTATATTTTTAATGTCCACAACAAACTGCAGTCTGATGTCAGAAGGAGTCTTTCTCTATTCTATCAATTATTAATATAATTAATGAGCACATAGAACGAAATTTGCATTTATTCGGTCATTTTTTGCGTGTTTCTTGGTTGTTTTGTCTCAGCAGATGCAGCCTTGATTCAGGTGCGTCTGTGTTGCTTGACTGTGGCTTTTAGACACAACGCAGCAAATTAAATGCCATCGTAACTTCTGCATCTGAAGGAATTGGTTTCCACAAAGAAGTGAATAATTTTAATAATGATGTAAATCTGAGAGGAAAGCCGTCGAGATGGTCGATGGGTTCACTCACCATTTTACCAGATTTGTAGATAAATCTCAGCCATAAAGACAAGTGCACACTCCTGCAAACATTTGCCATTTCACAAGCATGTTTATCTACACATACATGTTTGCCTTTGAGTCAGCAGGGGTGGGGGGGTGGCTTGAGGAAAATAGTAAGTGATTTTGGATCACAGCGGGACGGCCTATCATTCAGACACATCCGCCAGCCGCACACATGCACAATAGGCCTCAGCAGGCTTTCCTCGGGCTAAGTGGCGTTAACCTCTTTCTCTCATGGGGCCCAGACAAAAGCCCCAGAGGAGCGCTAATAATCACCCCGTCTATCGGCCCCCTCCCCCTCCCCCTCCCCCTCCCCAAATAACACAGCAGCCTGCCGCCTCCTGTACGGTGCAGCATCGCACACACAATTTGAACAGAAGTAAATGATGATCTGCTGACACGTTACCACGTTAGCATCAAACAAGCGTCAGATTTGCGATGATGGAAATTTGACTTTTTCCAAATTAAAACCAGCTAAAGCACAAATTATGTTCTGGATGCACTGCAATTAAATTTAAGAAATATAACATTTAAAATCTAAGGAAACACAATAATATCACAACATTGGTATGAGCAGAAACATTCAAATGAGAGGTGATAATTGTGTACACACACACACACACACACACACACACACGCAGAAATATAAGGGTTATGGCTGCATTGTGGCCTTATTGTGGCCTTTTCTCAATCTTTTGGAAATAAAGAAAAAACAACAATTTTTCAAATTGTCAACGTTTACATGAGTTTTTCAGTAAGTACAAAATATGAGGAAAACACATATAATTTGTTTTGAATATCAGTCATTTGTTACGCTGATAAGATTAAAAAAACAGCTATTGGCTCAACGGGTTCTAAATATTCAATAAATCATATAAAGCTAAAATATTAAATATTACGAATCCCTCATTGAATTCATTTTAATAATAAATTATGGTGTGGCGTTGAAAAAAAACCTACCTTAAAACCATTTAAAATACACTCATTTAATGCATTTCAAAAGGAAGCCCCCCAAGTTGACATGTGATCCACGGGACAGTGTTGATTATTTATCACTAAATTCGATTTATCTGCTTTTCCTGAAACCCAAAGAAGCTTCAACAAAAATGGTGCTCCAGGTTTTGTGCCATTTCGTGCCTCCCTGCAGGACAGGAGCGTGTGTGTGTTGTTTAGAGGACAGGTTCCAGATTTGGGGTGAATGTTGGTTTGATCGTCTGATTCCCTCCTTTAACTCTGACTGGGAGAAAAAGGAACCCAGCGTTGCAGCAGAACCCTGTAATCAGCAGCTACGGCCTCAGCCATGAGGCTGTTTTGGTCGTATTTAATCAACTAAACTGTTTCGTTCAGGCTGCAGAGCGATCACCCGAGCGTTCGCCCTCTCCCGCTGGGGGGGTGAAGATCTCACGACCACAAGAGGTTCCCTCAACCCTGATCATCTCACACCAGAGCTGCTCTTTTTCTGGCGTTCTCCTGAGTCGGTAAAACACACTGGAGGATAAATGGAGTGTGTGTGTCTGTGTGTCTGTGTGCGCGCGTGTGGCTGGGTGGGGGCAGTGTTAAAGTGGGAGTTACTGGTGTGTAACGGAACACACACTCCGCCTTGATTGGCTCGTTTTCACCACCACCCCCCGCAGCATCTTTTTGTTTTTTCACCCACGAGTCTCTATTTTGCTCTAGAAACAAAGCTTTCATTTCACTCCCCCACACCTTCTTCGCTATCAGTCACTCCCTCTGTGGACAGGCGTGATGGTGGGCAGCAGATGAAAACGAGGAGGGACGAACAGTGACAGATGCAGTAAAAAAAAGCAAATGTTCTTTCAATCTCTAAAATATTAGGGGGGAAAACCCACACATTATGGCGTTGTTGTTTGTTTCTCGGAGTCACGATTCTAAATCAGAAACTGGCCAAAATGGCGTTTTAACGTCCACCAATGAGATCAAAGGTGGGTTGACGATGTTTCGTTATTTTACTCTGCCCTCCTCCCAGTATCTTTCACTCAACCCCTCGCCACTCAACTTTCAAAGAAGCCAAGAGCAGAGAGCACGCCGGCGTTCGCTTCAGCAGCTTCAGCCCAGCCAATGGAGAGAGGAAATAAGTTGAAGTCCCACTGAGCTCAACCTCAACAGCTCTGTGAAACAGACGCAGTACTTCAACGTACTGGGCAGCAGATCAGCGTTTACTGGGAAATGTAAGACATGTTTACGATCAGCTTCTCCTGCGTCCACGCTCACGCTGATCGATGGCGACAGATCACATGACTGATCACATGAGCAATTGAAGACTCAATTGTTCAGAGAGCACCGAGGCACTGAACCTGACTCTTCTCCTCTTTGGGGTAGAATCAGTCAGAGGGTCCAAGACCCAGCACTTAGTGACTATGTAGCACTAACTGGGTTGTGTGATGTTGTATGTTTGTCAAAAAAAAAGGGTGGGGGGCGACACTTCTTCTGCCACTAGATGGCAGTACCTGTGACCAAATCACAACTGAAGCACTTTTGCGCTTCCTATGGACTTTTCCTTAATTAAGTCTAAATTCTTGCTTGTGTTGTACGTCGCTTTGGACAAAAGCGTCTGCTAAATGAAATTGTAGAATTGTAGAATTGTAGGATTGTAGAATTGTAGAATTGTAGGATTGTAGGATTGTAGAATTGTAGGATTGTAGGATTGTAGAATTGTAGAATTGTAGGATTGTAGGATTGTAGGATTGTAGAATTGTAGGATTGTAGAACTGTAGGATTGTAGGATTGTAGGATTGTAGGATTGTAGGATTGTAGAATTGTAGAATTGTAGGATTGTAGGATTGTAGAATTGTAGGATTGTAGGATTGTAGAATTGTAGGATTGTAGGATTGTAGAATTGTAGAATTGTAGGATTGTAGAATTGTAGGATTGTAGGATTGTAGAATTGTAGAATTGTAGGATTGTAGGATTGTAGGATTGTAGGATTGTAGAATTGTAGGATTGTAGGATTGTAGGATTGTAGAATTGTAGGATTGTAGAACTGTAGGATTGTAGGATTGTAGGATTGTAGAATTGTAGGATTGTAGAATTGTAGGATTGTAGAATTGTAGGATTGTAGGATTGTAGAATTGTAGAATTGTAGGATTGTAGGATTGTAGAATTGTAGGATTGTAGGATTGTAGGATTGTAGAATTGTAGGATTGTAGGATTGTAGGATTGTAGGATTGTAGAATTGTAGGATTGTAGGATTGTAGGATTGTAGGATTGTAGAATTGTAGGATTGTAGGATTGTAGGATTGTAGAATTGTAGGATTGTAGGATTGTAGGATTGTAGGATTGTAGGATTGTAGAATTGTAGGATTGTAGGATTGTAGGATTGTAGGATTGTAGGATTGTAGGATTGTAGGATTGTAGAATTGTAGGATTGTAGGATTGTAGAATTGTAGGATTGTAGGATTGTAGGATTGTAGGATTGTAGGATTGTTGAATTGTAGAATTGTAGGATTGTAGGATTGTAGGATTGTAGGATTGTAGTATTGTAGAATTGTAGGATTGTAGGATTGTAGGATTGTAGGATTGTAGAATGAGCAGTCACAGGCCTGGTGACCTGCTGGTTCGTGGCTGCTGAGATTCACCAGTGTTACATTTATATTCTTAAGTGATCTCTACTTGATTATATGGTCTTCAAGAGGTAGATCCTGGTAGATAACATGGAGGTTTTTATACTACACAGAGTACCACAGAGTACCACACAGTACCACAATGACAATCATGGTCAGGACATAAAATTATCGATCTTTGGTTTTCACAAATCAAGACTGGAGGTTAACAACAGCTCTGTGTCAGGAGAATCATGAGGTCCCTGGTTTTTGGAACTCCCTAAGACCTTCAAAGGGTAAATACGGCACTGTTCAGAGTCTGACTCTGATCAGCAGGACGGTGGATGATCGGTGGCGTTCGAATACATTTGGAAGATTTGGCTATTAATTGTTGCGATGGAAACACTGATGTAAACGTCTACGGATTTATAGTGAAGCAGTCTTGCATAAATAAAAATGAAACTGGAAAAAAAATCAGCAAGACAGACAATAGGAAGGAATGTGAGGGGATGGGGGCTGGGGGGCCGGGGGGCTGGGGGGGCAGGATCTGGAGGGGAAGAGATAACAGCTCTCTCTCTCTCTCTGATTCATCATGTGAGTGGTGTGTCGCCATCAGCGACTGGCCTGCAGAGATAGGGCCGCGGCCCAGCTCGCTAATCAGCTCTGCGAACACATAGGCATACATAAAATCTTACCAATAATCAAATTTACTCAGGCGAGGTGTTCATCAAAACCTGGACGCTCAGTAAACCTCCACTATTAAGCCAACAAAGCTCCATTTGAGAAAATGAGCTCTTCACATGTGGACACTGATGTTCATGTGGAACTGCAGGTAAGAGGGAGATGAAGTGGAACTTTTTAGAACCAAAACATCCGGACTGGTTATTAATTTGATGTGCAGCTGCAGCGGGCCAGCAGGACATTTGATCCATTCTTGGCAAAACAAACACGTTCAGAGTTTTGCTCCTGAAGGTTTGTCTCTCCTCAACTTCCCTCAGTCAAACCTGGGTGTTTCCGTCATCACTGGAACGCTGGACAGGCCCTCGTGGACCAGTGTGACACCCCTGGACGAGACATTCAGAGCAGAAGCAGCTTTGTAGTTTTTAGCAGCGCTGCACTGAGTGACAGCAGCTCTTTGTTCTCTTAGCTTCCTCCATGAACATCGTGACTTCCATGTGTTTTCTGGGACCTAGTTTCCCGTACCTAACTCCTAAAATTATTCACACTGCCTCCAGGTCAGTGACCTTTGACCTCTTCAGTCTGCGCTGTGACTTCTGGGTTTGGTGTTGATGGACAGCTTGTGTCTTTTCATAAAACATTTTGACTGCATTCACTGACAAAGACCAGCAGGATAGTTTTGGAAAGGCTCTCTTTTGCACAACAACCCAGACTGAGTTGCTGGTTAAATGAGCTCATAATATAGTGGTGAGAGGAAGGTACTGGGGAGTCAGACTGGGTTCAACACAGCCACTGCCCTCCACGCAGGGAATACTGGCTACATGCACGGCAGATGCCCACACACACAAGCAGCTTCATCAGGCTCATAATTGCACGAGCCAAGGAGATGAAGGGAGAGGGTAGAACCCTGATTACAGATTGGCCTCTGCAGTCGGGATAATTAGCCTCCTTTGTCCATGTGCTTCAATCAACCTTAGCAAGCCAACCTACCTCACAACACACAAGCGCACACACACTCGCACACACTCCACCATGTCAGCTGCGCAGCATCATGACATGCAGATCTTATCTGCTTCTCTGACTCCAGATAAAACCCTCTCACAATTCACAGAATAATGTCACGCAGGAGAAGTTCACCGTTTCCCTCCAATTGAAGAGTTGCTTGATTTTTTGTCACAGAATACAGGAGCACAGACGACATGCAGCTGCATGCACACCATATATTGCAGCTTTTGAGAACCACTCTGATGCGTATCCACTTCCACCAGCACATCCACAGCTTGGTGATAAGACTCCATATCATGATCAGTTCAATTTTTGTCCTCAATTACAAAAGCTAATCCATTATTTATGCCCTCTTCTGCTCACAGCTGGGACAGTTCCCTGACAGTAAATGTGCTGAGCTGTTCCAGACAGAGTCAGTGAGAAGTTCTACAGGTCTGTTAGTGATGGATTCTGATCTGAAGCGCAACCTGAGCGGACTAATCAGTCTGACTCAGGGTTGGAACATTTGAAAGACAAAAATTTTGATTGAGAAAATTGAAGGCCGCTCATAAAACTTTCAGGCACATGAGCAGATGTGAGAGGACCACAGGCTCGGTCTGACTGAGGGGAATCCTGCTCGTGCTGCAGGTAGACCGACAAGCCCCGCCCACACAGGGATAGTCACATGTCTGCATACAAAGGATCAGATGGTCAGGTGGAAACTGGGTTGTAGGGTGGGTGTAGGGTGGAGTCAGACGTGCTCGTGATCCTGCTTAGGACACAAGTCCAGGAAATGAACGTAGCTCAGCGCAATGTCCTCTGGAGGGAAAGAGACACTGTGTGTGTGTGTGTGTGTGTGTGTGTGTGTGTGTGTGTGTGTGTGTGAGTGTGTGTGAGTGTGTGTGTTTGGAAAGACTCCCAGGCTTGGCAAGTTCCAATTTTTGTGTTCACGCTGTATTACCTCACCAACCGTGACACACACCCACAACAGAGCAACACTAGAGGAGCGGGGTCCAAAACAGCACAGCTTCTTACTACACACACACACACACACACACACACACACACACACACACACACACACAACCTGGTAACCTCAAATAAGCTGCCAGAGCCAGTACTACAGTCTCTTAACCTGACATGCAACAGGGCAGCTGGATGTGTGTGTGTGTGTGTGTGTATATGTGTGTGTGTGTGTATGTGTGTGTGTGTGTGTATATGTGTGTGTGTGTGCGCGTGTGTGTGTGTGTGTGTGTGTGTGCGTGTGTGTGTGTTGCAACACTGAGTTGTAATGTAGCTTCAGAACATTTTCCACTTATTTTCTTCTGACGTGAAGCATCAAACTCCCTCTGCAGTCTCACTACTGTCACTGTTTCATCTGGGTTTGGAACCAATGGTCGCTCTACCTTTGCAGTTGTGACTCCCACATCTAGAACATGAGGGGGAACCACGAAGAGCTTGAAGAACCTGTTACAACTGAAGCATATACACACACACACACACACACACACACACACATATACATGTACATGTACACACACATACATATATATATAAAAATGTGTGTGTGTGTGTGGGATGCTGCTTCATTCAAGGCTTCATTCCAGCTATGACATCTGGTTACACCGGGATTTCAAAGGCTGCGTCACAGCAACAGTGGTCATTTCTTTTGAGTCGTTTCTGAACTTTCCAGACTGTCGTTGTGTTTGCCTTCAACCATCCCAGCCACACGCTGTTGGGGATCCAATCATCCCTAAGCAGGTATATAATCAAAAAATACTGCGCTACCTGGTGTTGCCCAGCCCAACTATTTCTTACATTAAATTTTGTCTTCATGTGCAGGTTTCTTCAAACTCCATCATGATAAATGTCATGATATATCCATCGATATGAATACATGCACATCGTGATCTCATCTTTTATTTTTGGCCACAATGTCCAGTCCTGGTGTACGGGGATGCCGGCACACTGTAACAGGAGGGGAGGGGACGCACTGGGCTGATCTGGACCCACAACCCTGGCTGACAGCCACCGAGTCGCCGCCGACTTGTGGTGTATTCGTCTTCGTAGCTTCCTTCTTGTCTCACGTAGGGAGATTTTCCAGTTAACTTCTATGACCTGAAATATCACAGGGAAAACTTGTCGCTAACTATAAACTGCCAAGTCTGATGCAAACTGAAATATGATGTATCACTCCCATCCGGCAACGATCAGGATCAGAGCCTCTGACTCAAGTGATTACTTGCAGGAAAATGTCCCGTGTGTCCTTTGACGTGTGCAGGTGAACTGGGGTGAGACACATCAACTCATGAAAATCCAATCATAGAACTGCAGATAAACAAGTGTATGAATGTGACCAGTTCACACTGAAGTCGTGTGTGCGAGTGCGACTTCTCCATCAGCACAAAAGCAGCTCAGACACCAGCAAACAAAAGCTCAGCCAGACACGGAGAGCGATCCATCACCCTGCACCAGTGTTGGATCGCCTCTGAAGAGGAGCTTCTCACGCCCTACAGAACCAGAGGAAGATGTTTGCTTCAACGCTGTCTAAGGGGCAACACAGTGGAAGCCAGATTTGATCATGAATAAACTGACCAGATATGAGACGCCAGGGAGAACAGCGACTGACACCACTGGTGTTTCAGCCGAGGCAAGCGTGAGGTCAGGGAGGATGAGGGAGCCTGCTGAATGGAGTCACATGGTCCCGGTGCTCTGACCCGCCAGCTCACTTCGTAGGTTTTTCAACTTGGACCCTAATTTCCAAACTTTTTTTGTCGAAGTGAGTCATAGAAATAACCGTCTTTTAATAACTGCGGTGCGCAGCAAGGACAGAGCCGCCTGCAGACATCTATTTCTTCTCCCATTATGTTGTCGGACAATTATAATACTAATCTGAGCCTGTCAGTATGGAAAAATGCACTTTTAGTGGGCGTAATTTGATGGTGGCCGGTTGCTCCATTGGATTAAGTGATAGCTGTTCCGGTGCTGCTGGCAGCTCTGCCCTCCCTCCGTACTGGAGCCATTTAAAAGACGGTTATGAAAATAAGGCCCAGGTTGAAAAAATTGCAAAAAGAAGTTCCCCTTTAACACTGGAGGGGCTGTGACGGCCTCGGCCAGGACGCAGCTGCCGGTTTAGTTTAGGCAACGAAGGTTAAGTCGTCAAAGTAAGGAAGAATGGACATATCAGGACGAACGCTGACTTTTAATGGGCATATTAAACTAAAATCAATCTTCTTCAAGTATCACACTGGTGCCAAACTTTATTCATTCCACCTCAACTTTGACCTTTAAGGATTTGACCTGAAGCTGCATCCACCTTTTCAGCTTCATGGGGATGTCAGTGTCTGAAGGAATGACCGTTTATCTGAGGAAGAAAGCTAACAATAAATGACATCACATTGTGTGTGAAATGTGTCGTTGGTTTGCTGCCAGAGACAAGACCCAAGGACACTGATCGCATTCAGATTCACACCGACCTCTGAGAAAATAAGTCTTCACACTTTTTGTAGAATCAAAGCCAGACTCTCATTGTTAGGTTTCTTTTATCTGAGCCTCTAAATGCTAAAAAGCTGAGCGGCCCAGTGCACAGCCTTGAGGTGTGTCACAAAATCAATCTACCTTCCAACAATCATACACAGCAGCATGTTTTCCTCTGGTCTCCCTCTCAGAGAGTGCGTGAGACCTAAAGGCTGCAGGGAACATTTAGTGGACTGAATTGTGCCGATGGAGATTTACAGAGACGAGTAAATCTGCAGCAGAGATCAATCAGCGATAGGCGTTCACCTCCTACGTATGTTCAGCTCAACACGGTGTCTATATCCGCTTAGCCTTCCTCCATCTGATAGCACCAACCTTCTAATTTGGTGAGCCACAATGCTGAAAGATCACGGGTCACCTTCAACTCCCTGAAACTGTTTTGCTCCTCATTTCACAATTTTAAAAGTGATGATTCCTCTCTCAGGGCCGAATGCTTCCAGTCGGACTTAAAGAATATCAAATGGCTTAGCAACACTGATGCATCTCTCTCTTCAAAAAGCCCAGTATCTCTCACTTATAACTTAGCGATTTGCTGCAGTTACAGCTGAGTAAAAGCGATCGGATGATCATTGGAGCTCAGCCACGTGGAACAATGCAAAAGATGTGGAAGGCACAATCTGAATGTCAAGTATTGAGCAAGGAAAATGTATGAAAACCTTATTCCAGTGCTACAGCTGAAGATAACAGCATTTTTTCCACTCAGAGTGACAGATGAAGACTCCAAGAGCACAGAGAATCGATTCAGCCACTCTTATCCTTCCCTGTACACTCATCTCCAGGATAACGTATTCATATAGCTCAGGTATGGCAGCCATGTTAAAGAACCCCGTATTCCAAAAACACTGGAACTCATTATGTGAAACATGTTCAATACAGCGCTCATCAAACCACATAATTCCTGCTGCTTTTCCTACAAGCCTCCCGTCAGACGCATGCGAGACGGAGCGCAAATATAGTGAATAAATTACCCTGCAAACATCAGGGACCGTTTCTCTGAACAAGTCAAGGATTTTGTGTGTGTGTGTGTGTGTATGTGTGTATATATATATATATATATATATATATATATATATATACACACACACACACACACACACACACATATATATATATATATGAATCTTCAGGGGGCTGGGCTTAGGGCGTTCCTCACAGTGGATCTAGCCTGTGACCACCGCCGCCCTCCACCACAGGCATGGCTGCTTCAGGTATCTTTTGGGGGGGGTTCTACCTCAAGGTGCCTTGGGAGTCAAACTCCATTTCTCTGTGGCTGAAGTCGACGCCCACTTTTGGCAGATTTTTAAATCATGGAGACGTTGGAGCGAGACTACCTGCATGCTCACACTGACCAGTGAAAGAGTGACAGGATGTCCATGAAAGTGGCGTTGCAGACGTACAAGGAAGACACTTTAACCTCCCATAGCTTCTGACATATGAAAATAATTATAATTCCTATGAGTATGACGTGCGCTTTGTCTCTATGGATATTAAATTAAAGTGCACAGCTTATTGAGATCGATGGACCGCTGTAGACTGGATTGCCACTCCAGCGCCATGGAGAGGTAACAAGCTGAAACCTCTGGATGAAAGACAAGACTGACAAACTGGAGCATTTGCAGACAAGAAGACTGACTGGTGTTGTCTGATGGTGCAGGAGAAACTAAAAACCCTTCTAGATGACAAAGATGCCACAGAGATAAAGGCAGGTGAAATCAGCCACTCGGTTCTTCTACTACTGCTGTCACTCACAGCCGGCGAGCAGGAAGGCTGAGACACCACGGCCACCACGACTGGCAGATGGAAAGAACGACCATCCAAAATCAGACGACAAACCCACCAACCAGGAGAAGCTTGAGTCTGAGGGATCGCCAGGGCCGCCGACCGTGAGGCCTCTTCTTGGAGAAGGTCTCCTCGCCAAAACAATACCTGGATTGCAACAACATACTTGGTGACGAACAGGCGTGGCCAATGTTCCCGTTCAAACGGCAGTGGACCCACTGGTGTGCAGACACACACACACACACACACACACACACACACACACACACACACACACACACACACACACACACACACTAAACTTTACAATGCAGAGAGCCAGTAAATAGACAGGCAGCTGTGACTTTGGTTGCTGTCCACTGGGCTCTTCATTTTGTTGTGCCTGTTCCCTTAACACTCATAAAAGCTAATTTCCTTCAAATCTGGACAGCTTGACCAGGATCCAGTGCTGTGCGGTCCCCCTTTACAGAAGGTCATTAAAAGCCCATTAAAACACCATTACACTATAAGCTATAGACACAGTTTAACAAGCCGTGCTGCTGCGCAACACACACACAAACACATTCAAGAAATGGTATTTGCATAAACTCAGACAATATAGAGTACTCTCAGGAACACACACACACACACACACACACACACACACACACACTGTTCCATCATATAAAACAGGCCTCTCTCCCAGTTTGTGTCTCACATTCTGAATGAATACAAACCCTGAAATCAACAACCCAAAACGTCACTCAGAAAACCACCTGTAGGGTCACCTGAGATCGGACGGTCGCACCTGGGACATTAAAGAGATACTTCACCCAACTTTACTTTACCTTTCCAGTTCTCACCAATAAGAGTCTTAGGCCCATAAAGACCATTCTCTCTCCTCAGAATGCAGGAAGAACCAGCCATGTATATTTAGCTTGAAGCTAACAGAGACTGATGCTAACAGCAGCTGACTCAGGTCTTCCAAATCCACCTGGACGACCGGTGATCCTCTGACTGAGTGTCCTTCAGGGGTTTAAGAGCACTAACCTCTCTCCTGCTGTGTGGGATGAGGCCTTATGAGAAATGTGCCTTCATTTTGGGGGGGAAATGCAGGTACAGAGGTACTCCGGTGTATTTCAATGAAACCCCATGTGTGACAGCGGCGTGTTAGACTGAACACGCGCTGATGACAGCAGTGTGGTGGGTTCATTGACGTGGGCTGAGGCACCGTGTGATAGCAGTGTGGAGGGTGTTGGTGCAGTGAAGCTCTGATGAACTGCAGCACGATGACGTGAGGAGCAAAAAACTCAACATCGATTTACATCATCATCCACTCAGGATTTGCTCAGCGCTCTGCCTCCCTGCGTGATGGAGAGATGAGAATCTTCCTCCACGCCGCTCAGTCAGTGGCTCCATCAGGAGCCCAGGCGTGAGCACCCCAGTCCTGTCAGGCCGATGTATCCAGCAGGACACCGTCAAGGACGACCACAACCGTGTCCGTCCTCCAGCCTCCGCCGTGCCCAGCAGGATGATTTATGTTGTTCCGCGTGACACCACCAGCCCACGCCAGCCTTACAGACGGCCTCAGCCGACCGGCAGCTTGACTTCACCTGAGCAGTGAAGCCAATGTTCCAGGTCCGGACTGTGCCAAGTCTGCTAGCCATTGCCAAGGTGATGTGAATAAGGATTTTCTGTCATGCAGGTGATGGTCTTTGATGGACTTCAGCGGACTACGAAACCACCAACACCTCCTCTAGTTGATCACCGTCATTCCAAGGATTGGAGGCTGCGGTGGCATGGAACCAAAGATGACACCATGGACCCATCAAACATGTTGACCACTGATGTGTTTCTGAGCAGTGTTAGCGTCACGGTGGCTAACAGACTCCATGGGGGGGCGCACACCACTGGTTCAGGCATCGAAGCCCATTACTAAGGGTTAGGGGATCACCGCTCCCTCCGCTCCTGAACCCAGATGCTGCTAGTTTGTCAGAACACAGTTTTGAATAGTTGGACCCAGTATTATAGAGCCACGCCCTGCAGGACTGGAGGCAAACAGACGAAACTGAGGGATGCGAGGAGAGGGAAAAAAGAGAGAGAGGGCAGAGAGAGAAGGGGAGAGGGCAAACGCTAGGAGAGATGAATGATGGAGCATAAATGAAATGTCATTCTCAGTAATGGGGAAAAAGCCCCTGCCAGAAAGCAGGTCACTTAAATTGCAAAGATATACTTAAGCAGTGTTGCCTGGAGCGCAGCACGCTTGACAAAACTGTTAACATTAACTTCCTAAAATCAAAAGAAAGGGGGGGGGATCAGAATGCATTGATTTCTGTCTGCACAGCCTGGCTGCTGCCACTGGGACAGTATCAACACACACACACACACACACACACACACACACACACACACCTCATATACATCATACTTCCTCCACTGCTACACGCGGCGCTGGGCTGTTGGAGCGGCAGCCAAATGGAGTCTGGCAGCTTCACATTGTTTCTTAGAGCTCAGCTCTGTCGCTCCTTTTAATGACGAACTCAATACTTCGGTGACTGCGACTGTCAAAGCCGCCAGCAGAGAAAAACTACAGCCTCCAAACCAGAATTACCGTGCAGACTTTCCCTTTGATACACACACGGCCTCAGGCACAAATCAATAGGAGGAGGATAAATGCACTTCCATTTAATTATGATAACCAGCATATTCTCTCACATAATCTCTGGCTTCCTCCTCTATCTCTCTCTCCGTCCATATTTCTCTCTGTGCTGCTGCTCCCTGTGTCATTCCCCTCTGGGGAAAGAGGAAAAGTTGTCGGTAGGAATCTGGATTTAATCGTTTCCCAGATCGGCACCATGTTTTTCTTCCCCTGAAGCCTGTTCTCCCTCCCCCACCCCCACCTCCCCCTCTTTGAAATGTCGTCTGGGGAGTGTTGGGCTGCTGAAATGTGTTTGCTCCGGGGCAATTGGACCATTGGAGTCGACATCTTCAGCTGAACGGGTTACAATTCATTGTGAGTCTGTGTGACGACGCAGCAGCGCTCTGCTGGACGCTGCTCAGCTGCCTTTTAGGGAAATTAGCGATGTGCTACCCTAACTAGGAGCATCACTGACCCAAGATCCAAACGTAATCAGGCTCTAACAGTTTTAGATGCATGGGATTTGCTTTTATCAACTGTTAAAACGTCTAAGCTGCTTTCAGAGGTGTTGCGTCTCCACATACTTCCACCGCCGTTGCCCCAGGTGAAGCATGTCTGGGATGGTCGACCTGCCACGCAGAATCTGTTCTTCTGTTGATTTTATTTCTGTCATATTTAGCCAACTGCCAGCACCCTTAGGACTGTTGGGTCTCCAGTATTGGGTCAGAGATGGATAATGGAGGTTAAACTGAGGTAAAATGGTTGCTGCCTTATCCCGACACGTCCTCAGCGGTTCAGCTGACGTTCACTATCCAGGCAAAAACTAGAAATGGTGGTAAAAACATGTTCTGTAGGAACGTAGATCATTTCATCTCAGACTGTCGGACATTCAAACATCAATTTGAATGTCGGCCTAATTTTCTGCACCCATTTCTCATTGGTAAGAAGGACTTACTCACATATGTAACACACAGCTTGTGTTTATAATGCAGTTACATTGAAAGCACAGCGTTCCATTCTACTGAATAAAGAGCCTTTTGTCTGCTGTTGGTGTGCATTTACACTGAATCCTCCTGCGTGTCTGCCAGGGTCCAGGATCCAGATCTGATGCCCCAGACACACCTGGAGGAGTACAGTGCTGCACACCTCTACCTGTAGAAACACCTCTATAGTTGCTCTACGTTGTGACATGTGGTCATGAGAGCCAGGCCTGGTCTGCCGCTCGGGGCTCCAGCCTGTGGCTCTGTGTGGTCCTTAATGTGGGTCGTGTTAATTCTGCTGGCACCTCGTTAAAGAGGTGGAGCAGAGCTGCTACAGAGGCACTTAAGACCCCTGGGATATCTCACTCACACACACACACACACACACACACACACACACACACACACACACACACTGAACTTGAAAACCACCGTTGCCTCTCCAGACACTAAGGAAAGGGTGTGTGGCTCACATGAAAACAGCACTGAAGCCTTTTTTAGTCTACTGATGGTAGAGCAGTGTGTGTGCGTGTGTGTGTGTTAACCTGTCAAACTGACATGAGTCTGTAGCTCACAAGCTCAGGTGTGTGTGTGTGTGTTTGGTTTCCCTCCTGCATCACTTCTTAGTGACTCCAGAATGCAGGAAGATCCAACCACGTACATGTACCTTGAAGCTAACGGAGGATAACAACAGCTAAACTGTCACTAAGAAGTAACGTAGGAGGGAAAAACATCTTTTAAGAGCTGAAGACGCCTATTATTGAGTACTTGGGGAGTAAAATCCTGTCAGGGTGAGGTGGCACTGTAACTATTGATCTGACATCATTATTTTTGAAGATGGATTTGTGTGTTTGTTTGCAGGTTGTGGAGGGTAACGAGCTATCAGAGATGATTGTGAGCAAAGCCTCCTGATAACAACTAAAAACGTGCCACCTGGATACCAGCTGACTACTGAGAGGTAAGTAGTACTACTGCAGTAAACCTCTCATGGTCAGCAAGGAAACCGGAATACCTTAGAGCAGGGGTGGGCGACCCTGTGCCATGGAGAGGTTCTCCTCCCAACACTTTAACAGGTGATTCCACTGATCAACACTCGTCTGTGTCTGAAGGAGTGTTGATCAGTGGAATCACCTGTTAAAGTGTTGAAAGGAGAACCTCTCCATGGCACAGGGTCGCCCACCCCCGGCTTAGAGGGTAGAATAACCTCAGATAGACGAGAAGGCACAACAGTATGTTCCGTATAAGGCAACTGGATGACTGACAAAGCTAATCAAGGATGAAATATGTATCTGAGTGCAGGTCTGGGATCAGCGTGTAACGTTACACACACACTTGCTCTGTAATCCCACACTTCAACCGCGCGTGTGAGCCAGTAGAGGCGTAAAGCTGAGAATTCCCTCCGCTCATCAGCTCCTGATTACCAAGGTCTCGTCAAGGTTAGCAGGTTAGCGACTGCGCTCCTCCGTAGTGCAATCAAACCTGATTAGCATACAACTTGGGTAATGTAGCCACAATTCATGAGCCAATGAGGGAGTTCATCACTGCTTTCCAGGAAATCGATTCTTTACCTCCACACACTTGTAGTATATAGAACACCACACGCACACACACGCACGCACGCACCCACGTACACACACCATTCTTCTTTCTACACTGAGCAGAACCACAACATCTGGTGAAGCTGCTTTAGGTAAAGAGACTCAGGCCCAGGACGAAGCTTCCTGAGGGTCCCGGAGGAGCTGAAACTGGTGACACACAAATGTCAATTAGAAAACGCCCCGCCTGGCTTCTCTGGATGGTGTCTGTGGTGTCCCTACATGGATCACACCAGTTTTACAGCTTAAGTGGGCTTATCATGATATTGTTTGTACTGCAGATGTTGTTTGATTGTGTATTTGTCCTACATCTGGCCATTTTACTGGTGTTTTTGTGTAGTTATTTCTGTATTCTTGTTTATTTGGTTCATATCTTAACTATTGCTCCTCATCTTTAATCGTTCGGTGTGCATCAGTCCTCTCGTCTTTGGTATTTCCCTGATTTCAGGTTTGCTGGAAGGACGCAGATGGACAGCTCTGCTGATGGATGGACCAAACGGATCAAACTCTGATTATAGGAAGGCCACTTCTTTTTTTGTGTCTGGAGATGCAAAAACAAAAACAAACTACTTTGAATAAACTCAGCTGTAGTCCAGCGTCCACTCACGTGACTGCACGGCCGTTTCCGCCGTCCTCTTCCTGGTTGTTGTCAAACTTTGTCTTCGTCTCTGGAGAAACACCAACCTGTCCGACGCTAGCTGGCACCAGAGAACTGGTCCGACTGGTCCCACTGACAGTCCCTCCTCTAGACCCCCCCACAGTACCTGGGAAACGTCTGGAGACCAGAACAACGAGCCCACCTGTTGTGTTCCGGGTTTTCTTCTTCTACGCTGTCTGTTAATGACGCCTACACCGCCACCTGCTGACGGAAGTAGGCACTTCGTAACCTGCTTGATGGAACCAGCTGGAATTCACATTCATCTTTGGCGCCATTTCTTAAATGCACTTAAAACATCCCTGACCTTTTATGGGAACGTGGCCAGTAACCGTGGCGTTGCCTACTGTGACATCACCAAGCTTTGAGTGAACTTGATTTGTTAGCCTTATTGTTCAGTGAGCTTGTGTTTGGTTGACCTTCAGATGTTCTCTTGTTTTCTTATTTTCTTGTGGGAAAATGAACCCAGTTATTCTGGACATTAACTCTGCGTCCTGGTCCAGTCAGGCAGGTTCTTGTTGTGATAAACGGGTGGGAAGTCTTGTGTTTGTTGGTCTGAACCACCAGCCCAACCTCCCGTGCTGGAAAATCTCTGAGGCATAAGAGGAGAACAGAGAGACGTGGGGATCTGTGGTGTCTGGTCTGGCGTCTCCACAGCTGCTGGCTGGCTCAGATGTCCGTCAGCTCGGCTCGCAGCACGGCTCTTCATGGACAGCTCAGGCGTGAGCAGCTCCCGAGCACGGCTGTCGTCCCAGTCACATGACATGTGTTGGTGTGTTGTACTCACTCTTTGAATATCGATTCATTCGTGCCAACATCCGCTGAGACGTGTAAACATACATGATGTCCACAGCAGACACATGACACACGGGACAGAGACGTTTCAGTAGCGTCCTCACATGCGGACACATGCAGAGTTATTATAGTGGGCTCATCTCCCTATGGGGGGGGCTCAGTGACCAGATGGAGCTCTGCTCTGACACTGGGGAGCGAGTGTGACAGGTTTTGGTTCAGTCTGGGAGGGCACAAGCTTGGAGACACATTACTGCAGAAAGGTCGCAGAGGTCATAGATGAGGCTGTTGTGTGTCTGCGGGCTCTGAGGGAAGGTCAGTAGTTTCTATATAAAATAAACACTTCTTCTTTGTGAACAGAAAGTCTGCTTCGACTTCCATATGGCAAACTAACAGATACAAACACTCCCTTGCAGCCTCAGCTGTCTCCCTCCTGCGCTGAGGTGGCCCTAAACACCTCGTCCTCTTGGGCTTGGACTGAGTGCTGCTTCTACCGCCCCTGTGGTTCTCCATCTCCACCTGTATTCATTACTTTATCCATACCAATTGAATATTCGTATGCTATTTATGTATTTATGATAATGAGCGATTAGTGTGGTCCTCTGTTGCCCAGCAACTACCCCATTGTGGACAAATAATAAAGGATTGATTGATTTACTGCAGCTGAGAGCTGAAAGTTCTGGCTGGAGGAGCTGGTCCTTGAATCACCACTCCATCGGTATTTGAGCAAAAATGGTGAACAAAACTGCACTGAGACGGTGAGCAAAGTGATAAAACCCAGACAAGCCTGGAAACTGGTGGCACTTTTAGGAAGAGGAGGGAGAGGTCAGGGAAACATTAATTAGAGAGAGGGAAAGGAAGCCAGCAGAGATAACACGGAGAGAGGAGACTGACCATGAAGAGAATATTAACAGAGGAAAAAGGTCTCACAGAACGAAATTAAAGAGACGATTTCCTGTTTCTCTATCTGTTCCTTGCACAGTGGCAGGCAGGAGTGGAGCTTCTCTGACTAACAGGAGGCGACAGAGACGCTTCATAATGTCTGCCATGGCACTCAGGGATTAGACGGAGAAACAAGGACGAGAGACGTGTGGCGAGGAGACGGAATCTCCAGGAGCTTACGCTGTGAACGGGGAAGCCATTACAGGTGTACACAGCAGGCCGTGACAGCTCTGTGAGGCAAATACCCAAACGCCAACGACGCATAAATGCAACCCACAGCACATTTTTATGCCTGTCTACTTCCTTGTGTTCTATGAGTGTAACCACATCGCATCCTAGCAGCTCACTGTCATAATGATGTAACAGACTTCGACCAGATCTGATCCGACTCCCTCCACTGCATCAGATCGGAGTGCCCCCCCATCAGCTGTTTGCTGCATGTGTGTGAGGATCTTCCTGAGGAGGTCATCCTGGGGACTCCCCCAGGACTAGAAGCAGCCCCACCTTCACCTCCTGGATGGTAATAATGTCCTGGTTATCTTCATACTCGTGGAGTTTAGCCTTCTTTGGCATTCAGGAATTCAGTTGTTTGTTTGAGACACTGGTTACTGGGAGCCAGGCAGCGTTTCCCCGCTGACCCCAAGGAGCACATTTACATGGACGGTAATAATCCACCCGCCCACCTGACTCTACATGAGCCTGCACTGGTGTCTGCTCTGTGCTGAGGTTCCCCTCTGGACCCGGACCTGAAAGCATTGCTGAGAGTTTTCTGCTAGTGATGCATCAGACTGAGCTGGGAGTCAGAAACACTCGCTGGCCGCGAGGACGACCTTCGATGGACGAATGTGTGACCCGACAGATTCAGGTGGAAACTCCACATCTAATTATCGACTCTGATTGTTATTCAGGTTCAAACAGGGTCAGCAAAAAATGGCAGTTACATGCAAGTGTCTTTCCTGCTGTGCCGGAAGGCTTAGCCAATCAGAAGACAACAACTCTGTATTCTGGATAAGAGACTCTGTGTTTCCATCCTTCCAGGAGCGGTACTACACTCAGGCAACATGCGGAGCCTCAGCTTCATCACCTGCCGGCCAGATGACTTATAGACACTGTCTCTGTAACTCAGCGCAGGAATACGTCATCAGTGGAATGACATCGTGGTATAATGAGGGCGAGGGTGGAGGAGCAGAAAAGACGGAGAAGGAGGAGGAAGAGGAGGAGGCCCTTCTTGTGAAAACTGATCCACTGTGACTGTTGTCCACTTGGAATAGTTCAACTGTCTCACAGTGTCCCTGCGTACTGCACGGCCTTCGAACAATTGAGAAAACACACACACAGCAAGCAAACAAAGCAACACACACTCGATGTTCCCTCTCCTTCAATTAAGGTTCTCTTAATTACTCTCTTAATCCTGCCGCTGTCAGTGAGACGCTACTACAGAGGAGACAGTGAACACAGACAAGGAGACACATGAGAGCATCAAAGACATGACACAGCAGCCGCTCCAACACTCACAGAGCAAGCGCCGCTTTTCATAGAGGCGAAAAAGGAAAGATTTCGAAAAAGCTGTACCTTTGCTTTTAGCTAGAGGAGCAGGAGGAGGTGGAGGTGGAGGAGGTGGAGGTGGAGGAGGGGTCCGCAGCCAAGACAGGAAGATGAAGAAGAAGAAGAAGAGACATCAGATCACATGGTGTCACACAACAACCTGATGACATGTATTTATCAATACATGTCATCAGGATAAATCAATGAGCAGTATCAGCTGTACTGCAGTTGTACTGCAGTTGTACATCACAAACACTTCAAACATGCAACCACAGCAAGTTTCAGCATCATAATTCACAGCAGAGGCGACCCGAGGAGGCCACCGTTGGGGGGTCAACCAGGCTTCAAACCATCACAGGTAACTGTATGGAAGGGGGCGGGGCTTGTGACACGTAGAGCATCCCACTGGCGGTACCGCCACTGCTCCTTACTGTTCCGCTTAATAAACCTCAGTTGGGACAAGCAGCCAAGTGCTAGCTTAGCTTTAGCTTCAGGGAGTTAGCTGGAGTCAGCGAGAATGGAGGAGGAGAAGGAGACGGATGAAAGGAAGGAGCACAGGGACGAATGGAGGACGGGAATGAAGACAAACATGGCGTTGCCCAGTTGAGACTCAGGTGCTCAGGCAGGTCAGAGTGGAAGACGCTAGTTTCACTTGTAAAGGTTATTCATCTGTTTCATTTCATCTCTTTTATCTGGTAGAAGAAAAATTATAGAGGATGAGAACATGGGTCAATGGGCAAAAAATAAAAACTGAACAACAGTCGACGAGTCAAACTTGACCAGTCAGACTGGTCAGTCTGGGTCGGGACACCGCCAGGTGGAACGTCAGTCTTTAAAAAGAAACTACAAACCTTGATGAGAGCATCAGCCTGGATGACCCTTCACCTGCCTCCTCACTGGAAAGAGTCTCATTGCTTTATCGTCTCATCACTAGTTTCCTCTTCAGTTCAGCTGGATCATCAGATCAGACTGTACGTGTGTGTGTGTGTGTGTGTGTGTGTGTGTGTGTGTGTGTGTTATGATGCACAGGAAAACATTAAACCACTCCATCAAAAGCCCAACATGCAGCTTCACACTGGAACCAGGGAGGAAAGGAAGGAAGAGTGAAGAGACTCGTACCTTGTTCTGCCATCATATGTGCAAGGCCTTGAGAAGGAAGAGGAGAGGAAGCAGAGAGTGAAGGACTCAACACCTCATTCCAATACTCAGCAGTATTGTGACGTTCATGTTTCTCTCGGAGGGAAACATGGCATCAAACACACGGACAGGTAACAGGAAGCCTCCCGACTCCAGGTGGGGTGGGACTCGTCCTCAGTGGTCAGATTCACCTCAGCTCGCCTTCCCTGACCTGCACTCTCACTTAAAGCAGGAATAAGACCTTCGCCTCCATGCTGGGGGGCAGCCAGCAGATGTCCCTCCCCTGGATTACAGCGCCTACTTTCTTTTTTTTCTCCTCTGAAGTGGGACTCACTTAGTTGCTGACCTCTGTCATCTAAACAATGACCTTTGACCCCTCTGCTGTCCCCTCCACCTGACCCCTACTGAGCAGAGATGATCAGGAACCATTTTAGGACTGCAGCTCGGCTGGAGATGTTCCTCCATGATGGAACAACACACCGCTGGACATCTACCACCAGCAGGCTGACTGACTGGGAGCAGTGGTCCCACTGGTGTGTGTCGCCTCATCACACCTTCAGCACTGATGTCACTATCCTCCATGTTTGGACTACAGTCGGTGTACTCAATACACAAAATAATATTTACTATTTTACATGTTAGTATGGTGCAGAACAGATGTCTTACTATGACATTGGTAAACACACACACACACACACACACACACACACACACACGTGTGTGTGTGTGTGTGTGTATATACAGATGAAATATTTCCCATCTAAGGAAGAATGCTATTCTAACGAGAGTGTGATTCTAGCAGCCGCCGTCATGATTGATTGGCTGCTTTGATTTGATCCATTTATTGATGGATGTGTTCGTCACCTGTAGTTTGTCTCATTGGTTCTTAGCTTTTTAATCCTGTGAGTTTTGACCTCAATGTCATTGTGAATCTCACAGCAATAGAAGAACCAACAGTGTGGAGGAATATTCAGTGATACACATTATTGCTGAAGTGGCTGCATTTGTCTTTTTCAAAAAGTGATGATGATCTTTGTCTTGAAACTCACCTGGAGTTTGACTGTTGACCTCTGGAACAAGAAAGAGACAGAACACAAGCAAAGAAAGCGTTAGAAACACACTTGTTACTTGCATGTTGACTGTCATGCAAATGTTGATGCACACGCACCCACACACACGCACCCACACACGCACCCACGCACCCACACACACACGTTCCATACAGAGGGCTGGCGGGGGGGGGGGGGGCACAGCCTTGTGCATGTTTTCATAACAGAGAAGCTGCAACCAATGAGGAGTCAGACAAGCTACATTTGGTCTGACATCATGAGACATCAGTTTCATCAGAGGAAATACAAGCACGCACGCTCTCTTTTTAGTCCCTTGTTTTTCAGTGCAGACAAATGTGATGAGTACTGGCAGCTGCTGCTGAATGGAGCCACAGCGGCGGAGGAGCATGAATGCAGCAGCGAGGATCGACCCTCATTGATTATTGAGATACATTGATTAGCTCACCAGCAGGGATGAAGTAGCTGGACTATCAAGTCAACAGTAATTGACTTAAGATGCGTTAAATGTCTTTGGCTGACACTAATTGGTGTGAGCGCTTGTTAGTGTGAACGCAGGCAGATGGAAGTCAATCAGATATGCATTAAATATTAATTCATTTGAAAATGAGAACTTGTGTCAGCTGTGCTGCAACATGGAGGAGAAGTTGGTCAAACGGCCATCTGGGAGAGGAGGGCTGGGCGTGTGTGTGTGTGTGTGTGCGCGTGTGTGTGTGTGCGTGCGTGTGTGTGTGCATGCGTGCGTGTGCGTGCGTGTGTGCGTGCGTGTGCGTGTGTGTGCATGCGCTCACGTGGAAAAGGGGGATAGTGAGAGAAAGATGAAAGTAAATATTTGTATTTGCTCAAACAGAAGTACATTCATCTGCCCAGTAGATCAGAGTTCTTTGTGTGTGTTTGCTAACGAGCCTCAGCAGAGCGACAGGAAGGATTGTGAGAAGTTCTCTGGCTGTCAGACGGTTAAATCATGAGTCCAGGGCTCAGCCCTCGCGTCCCGCCCATCCCAATTCTTCATCAGTCACATAATCTCCTGAATATGTCACATGCAAATGTGAAGGAGGGAAGAGGATTCTCATCATTCAGGGTTTGGTGGTTTTTTCCTTTCTTTACAAAAGCCCATAATACCTACAGGAGGTGAGACTGCAGGATTCTGAACAGTACCTTCCACTTCTGCTGATTCTAGTTTTCAAATTCAGAAATACTTTATTGATCTGGGTGTGTGTGTGTGGGGGGGGGGGGGGGGTACCAGAAATATACACATATACACACTGAAACTGTTTAAGATCCAAATCCAAAATGTGTACAAATATCTGCTACACCTTATAAAGGAGTACTGAATTAAACCTAGTATTATATAAACCTAGTATTAGTATTACATTTATACACATCAGAGAAGTAGATGCATCAGCCTCCAGGCGGTCAGTTCTTGCTGCAGGATTCTGAAAGAACATCTAATTGTCATCATTTTGAGTGACGGGAGGATGAGAATAGAGGGGATGTTCGGTTCTCCATCATTGTTCTCCTTTAAAATGATGAAGGTGTTATTTTGATCTGTATCAAACAAAGATGTGTTCTTAAGTCAGTCGATGATGTGGAGGCAGAGCGTCTCTGCATCGCTCTCAATCTAACGTGGTTTTTGTCTCCTAATGAATATGAAGTCTTCCTCTGAGAGTCACTGGAGGAGATTTTGTGTCGTCCCTGACGTGTGCAGGCCTGCCAAGGTTCTGTTCACCAAAGATGTTCCGTCACTGACAGAATATTTCAGTTTTAACGTTGATAAAAACTTTAAAGGCCATCAACCGTAACAAAACGAAGGTTGTTCCTTCCTCAGCAATTCATAGCAGGCAACACTCAATAATGCAGACCGAGAGGAGAAGCACCAACATTTACAGGTACACATGTTTACAGGGTACCGGGTTCAAGCCCCAGCGGTACCCTGTGGGTTTTTAACCGTCCCCTCGTCTTCCTCGGTGAGTGTAGCAGCTGTCGCCAGCTGGAGCAGACCACCGTTCTCTGGGTGACTCAAACTTATTTATTCATCGACGGACACATAATCTAGGTAAGAGTATGACTCTCTCTTTTAATTCAATACCTCAAAGGTGAGGTGAGGATAGCGAGAGGATTAGCGCTGAAAGTGGATTACTACTCCAGATGATTCACGATGTGTTGAATAGTGGGAGAATGCCGTGATTAGGAGCTTCTTCAGCTGGCGGGCGTCACCACCGCCGCTGCCGGCTCAAGCGCCCTGATTGTTCCCTCCTCACCAGGAGGGTGGAGGCAAACTCAGATCATTTCTGGTGCATTGTGGTGATGTGATCATGGCTGGAGGAGCGGCGAGGGTCGCTCACGCCGGCTGCTCAGGTTTTGATGTCAGCCACAATCAGCTGGTGGTGCAACACTGAGATCTGTGAGAGTCAAGCAACCGAGCTGCTGCCTCTGCATACACCTGAGCACACACACCTGAGCACACACACCTGTGCACACACACTTGTGCACACACACCTGTGCACACACAGATGAACCTGCTAAGAACAGCTGATCTCCTGGTTTCCACAGCAGGGAGTTGCCTTTTGTTCTTCTTCTCTGGTTCATCATGAACGCCGTCGCGAGTGCTGCCCCCCCCCCTCCTGAGAGAAGCGGTCGGTGCTGTTGAAGCAGCATCAGAGTGCAGCATCTCGGCTGATAGACAATCTTTGGCGGCCGTAGCAGCAGCATGGAGGACGGTGACGGGGTTCTGCTGGGTTCTAGCTTCACTTGGTTCCTGAACCATGTCAGAGCGCCGCTGCTGGAACGCTGAATTTATCACTGAGATGATGAGAAGTCACGGAAGTTTCCGCAGGAGGAGACGAGCATTCGTCCCTCCGTGTCGATTGTTGATGGTGGAGCTCCGCCCATTCGATGGCTGCAAATTGCCGCATCCCCTCAGGTTGTGTGTGGGGATCTGAGTCGAGGCGATAGATACTCGTGGCTAGCAGGCTCATGTCTGTAGGCCTGCGGTGGTCTGGCAGTCGCAGTGACACCACTGAACCACTAGTGGGAGTTTCTTCATGTTCCTCCAATGATGGCAGTTGAAAGGGAGCAAATAGTTTTGGAGGTCAAATGGAGAAAAGTTGGACAACAGTTTCATGTACTAAAATAATTAACTCTGACCAGAAGAGGAGATGGCGTGGAGACGAGCGCTCACATCAGCGCGAGGGCGTAGCGTACGAGGCTACGGGGACATACGCTGTGATGCAAAGCATCAGACAAACCCAACTATCTTCCTCCTGACCTGTTGTGCGTCCACACTCCAGGGCCTGAGGTTGTTCTTTCTGAAGCGGGAGCTCGCCGTGTCTCTATCGAACAAACGCTTAATAACCGTCAAGTATGCAGAATGTGACGGTCTTGGTTTTGATGGCTACGTGCGAAGGTCCTGACCAGGAACCATCAGGACCCAGATATGACAACAACGTTTTCAGAACTCGTTTGAGGTGTTTACTTTTCAAGAGAGTCAATGTGCTCAGTGGAAGATGGAAGTACCCCTCACCAACTAGAACACGCTACAGAACATTGAGCCTGACTTGGTTCTGGAGGGTAGAACGCTAACTAGTTATAGTCGAATCAAACCTGCTCACCGATGATATTATTTGGATCAGGACCTCCTGAGCTCCTAGCAAGCTGGGCTGAATTATAATCAATCCTGCACACGTCAATGAGCACACGGTTATTTCACGTATGACGGGAACATCCATGGGAGCAAACGTAACAGCTACGTCACCTGATCTGGAGCTTCTCCACCTGCAGCCTGTGACATCACCAAGGCCACTAATCAAACTCAGCTATTCTGCTTCTTCCCCGATTCTTTGGCTTCATTCATTAATCACTGATGGAGGAGAGCAACATTTACTCTGCTCTTAATCATATTGATGCATGTGAGCAGCGCCTTCTCCAGGCGTGTGGAGCGCTTCAGTAACTCCTCTCTGAGAGCTTCTGCAGTGTTCTCCTGTTGGGTTCTCTCAATAAGGTGTGAGCAGAACCAGAATCAGGGTAGGATGAGGCTTGGGTTTTAATACTGAACAAATCTGGATGCTGGTTACAGTTCATCAGTGCTGTCCAAACTTCCCCCAGTTTAGACCCTTAACTTGGATCATGACCCACTGAGATTTGAGTGACAGGTGCCGTCTAGCAGGTGAAGTAACGACGACTGCAGGAGAGACAGAGGGAGTCACCTGACACACCTGAGGTGAGTCACACACCTGCTCAGGTTCCAGCGCTGACCTGAGTGCCTCTTTAACCCTGTTATTTATCTGTACTGCTGTCCTGGCTGGGTGGTGGGGGTGGGGCCATAAATCAGCAGTGGGAGTGGCTAATATGTGCAGGCTGTAAACCAACATGAGGAGAAGTGGGCTCTCAGCCTACATGGGTCACGAGTGCCCTTGCATCACCGCCCCACTGAGTCACTCCAGCTGGGGGAGGGTGTGTGTGTGTGTGTGTGTGTGTGTGTGTGTGTGTGTGTGTGTGTGTGTGTGTGTGTGTGTGTGTGTGTGTGTGTGTGTGTGTGTTCAGAAGAGTGATATGGAGAATTTAACTGTGTTTGAATTCAATAGTCAAGTACGTTTTAAGTGAGCTGGGAAATGTTGCAATAAAGGAAATGTGCATTAGAAGTGTTTCCCTCAGCTGCTTGGACAGACAGTAGGCTTGTTTCTGTAGTCTCCATCAACAGTTTCTAACCTGATTTTTCAAAATGCAACAGAACATACTGATACTGATGCAATGCATACTCCTGTATACTCATATATACTCCTGTATACTCATATATACTCCTGTATACTCATATATACTCATGTATACTCATATATACTCCTGTTTTATCCTATATACTCATATATACTCCTGTATACTCCTGTATACTCATATATACTCCTGTATACTCCTGTATACTCATATATACTCCTGTATACTCATGTATACTCCTGTATACTCCTGTATACTCATATATACTCCTGTATACTCCTGTATACTCATGTATACTCCTGTATACTCATATATACTCCTGTATACTCCTGTATACTCATATATACTCCTGTATACTCATATATACTCCTGTATACTCCTGTTTTAACCTATATACTCCTGTATACTCATATATACTCCTGTATACTCCTGTATACTCATGTATACTCCTGTATACTCATATATACTCCTGTATACTCCTGTATACTCATATATACTCCTGTATACTCATATATACTCCTGTATACTCCTGTATACTCATATATATTCCTGTATACTCCTGTATACTCATATATACTCCTGTATACTCATATATACTCCTGTTTTATCCTATATACTCATATATACTCCTGTATACTCCTGTATACTCATGTATACTCCTGTATACTCATATATACTCCTGTATACTCCTGTATACTCATATATACTCCTGTATACTCCTGTATACTCATATATACTCCTGTATACTCCTGTATACTCATATATACTCCTGTATTCTCCTGTATACTCCTGTATACTCATATATACTCCTGTATACTCATATATACTCCTGTTTTATCCTACATACTCCTGTATACTCCTGTATACTCATGTATATTCATATATACTCCTGTATACTCCTGTTTTATCCTACATACTCCTGTATACTCCTGTTTTATCCTACATACTCCTGTATACTCCTGTATACTCATGTATACTCATGTATATTCATATATACTCCTGTATACTCCTGTTTTATCCTACATACTCCTGTATACTCCTGTATACTCATATATACTCCTGTATACTCATGTATACTCATATATACCCCTGTATACTCCTGTTTTATCCTATATACTCATGTATACTCATATATACTCCTGTATACTCATATATACTCCTGTATACTCATGTATACTCATATATACCCCTGTATACTCCTGTTTTATCCTATATACTCATGTATACTCATATATACTCCTATATACTCCTGTATACTCCTGTTTTATCCTACATACTCCTGTATACTCCTGTATACTCATGTATATTCATATATACTCCTGTATACTCCTGTTTTATCCTATATACTCATGTATACTCCTGTATACTCATGTATACTCATATATACTCCTATATACTCCTGTATACTCCTGTTTTATCCTACATACTCCTGTATACTCCTGTTTTATCCTATATACTCATGTATACTCATGTATACTCATATATACTCCTGTATACTCATATATACTCCTGTATACTCATATATACTCCTGTATACTCATGTATACTCATATATACCCCTGTCTACTCCTGTTTTATCCTAAATACTCCTGTATACTCCTGTTTTATCCAATATACTCATATATACTCCTGTATACTCATGTATACTCATATATACTCTTGTATACTCCTGTATACTCATATATACTCCTGTAATCTCCTTTATACTCATATATACTCTTGTATACACCTCTATACTCATATATACTCCTGTAATCTATTGTATACTTATATATACTCTTGTATACTCCTGTACACTCATATATACTCCTGTAATCTCCTGTATACTCATATATACTCATATATACTCCTGTATTCTCCTGTATACTCATATATACTCCTGTATTCTCCTGTATACTCATATATACTCATGTAATCTCCTGTATACTCATGTATACTCATATATACTCATGTAATCTCCTGTATACTCATATGTACTCATATATACTCCTGTATACTCATATATACTCCTGTATTCTCCTGTATACTCATATATACTCCTGTATTCTCCTGTATACTCCTGTATACTCATGTATACTCATGTAATCTCCTGTATACTCATGTATACTCATATGTACTCATATATACTCCTGTATACTCATATATACTCCTGTATTCTCCTGTATACTCATATATACTCCTGTATTCTCCTGTATTCTCCTGTATACTCATATATACTCATGTAATCTCCTGTATACTCATGTATACTCATATATACTCATGTAATCTCCTGTATACTCATGTATACTCATATATACTCCTGTATACTCATATATACTCCTGTATTCTCCTGTATACTCATATATACTCCTGTATTCTCCTGTATACTCCTGTATACTCATGTATACTCATATATACTCATGTAATCTCCTGTATACTCATGTATACTCATATATACTCATGTAATCTCCTGTATACTCATATGTACTCATATATACTCCTGTATTCTCCTGTATACTCATGTATACTCATATATACTCATGTAATCTCCTGTATACTCATATGTACTCATATATACTCCTGTATTCTCCTATGTACTCATATATACTCCTGTATTCTCCTGTATACTCATATATACTGCTGTATACTCCTGTTTACTCATGGATACTCTTGCATACAGGAGTATACTCATATATACTCGTACCTATTTACAGGGTGACCCTTCGCCACTTCCTGATTTCTCGGGTGCTTTGTTGTCATACATGACAGTGACCTGATGTCTTTGATGTCTGGACATCTGAGAGGCTAATTTGGCTGTGATGAATGAAGGAAAATAAGTGATGAGCTGCCACCACACGTCTGCACTGAAAGACACTAAAATAGAGGGACTGACACACAAACACATCTCCCAGCAGCAGCAGCACGGGGGGGGGGGGGGGCAGCACCCTCGGATTTCAAACACCTGCAGAGACAGATAAAAATCCTAATCTGTGAATTCCAGCTTCCCGGCTTTTTGTCTGTGTGGGGGGATTTTGTGTCAGCCCCAATGGGATGTAAACTCCATATTTGTCGCTTGTTTGGGGGGGGGGGCAAATATTTTAAAAACAAATGAGTATTAACCAGTTCAGTAAAAAAAAACTGCTTGTTCATGTAAGTGTTATTGATGAATTTATGTGGGGGAGATTATTGGGCATCAGAGGTTTCTGGTTTGGAACGAGTGTAAATGTGTATCGATCCAGTATAATTGACTACATGCAGTTTTTCACAAGCAGCATAGAAGTGTTGACTCCATCTGTGTGTGTGGGGACATGGGGGGGACATGGGGGGGCACACAGGGGAGAGGGGACCCACAGGCGGGGGGGGGGGGGGGGGCACACTTGCTCCGGCACAATTCTCAGCACAAAAGAATGTGATATAAAACACCTGCCACGGTGTGATTGGGTGAAGAAAAGCGGTCCGGGAAGCCCCATTCTCTCCAGAGGCATCCTTATCACTGCCTGCAGGACCCACGCCATTAACCTGCGCCTCATTGGCTAACAGCATTTAGATTAGCTTTCTGATTTTACAACTCAGTATCTCCCTCTCTCTCTCTCTCTCTCTCTCTCTCTCCCTCACTCACTCACTCACACACACACACACACACACATATATATAGAATAATAGCAATCAGTGGAGAGGCACAGCTTCACCAGGATACCTGGTGTGGTAGCGCTAACAACCCTTAAAGCAGAAGAATAAAACAACCAGATGTGACAAACAAGAATGAACGTCAAGGTCACGAGTCCGACCAGAACATTCCAGTGAGCCGGCAGACCGATTCGCACCGGACGCGTGAGATCAACTGTGAAAGAACACTCAGTGGAGCTTCTAATAGCTGTTCCGGATGATTTAGTCATTTCCCTTCGTTCTCGGCTAGTTTTAGCACGACTCCAGACCTTAAATTAGCATCTATGATTTAAATCCAATGAAGCCCAAAGGAAGAGCGAGAGCTGTGACTCAACAGGCCCAGTCAGAACCGCACATCTTAAAGGAACACACCAACTTTTTGGGAAATCCTGTGTGTTCCACAGTTGAGCTCAGCTCCTTCACCGGACTGAATGACAGAAGCAGACTGCTGGGCGTGGTTACCTTCGTTGCAGAGGCGGCCCTTGTACTCTGTTTTGGAGCAGTCGCAGACGGGCTCGCCGTCCACCACGGAGCACATGCCGCCGTTCTCACATGGGTTGTCAGTGCACCACCCTTCTGACTCCAGGGGCACCTTAAGACTTCCCAGGAACTGAGGTTGCGAGTTTCCGTATTTGAGGTCAGTAATTGTGCCCCGGAAGGGTTGCATGTTTCGCACTGTGGGCAGCGTGAGCGCGCCGCTGCGGATGTCCTGAGGCACTCCTCCCAGGAACAGGTCACTGACTATTTTCATGAACTGGCGCTGAGGCCGCACCTCATCTGCTTTGGCCTGCCCGTCCAGCGCCAGCACCGTACGCAAGTTATACCTGCTCAGAGTAGCAAAGTGCCAATTGCTGTCATCCACCCGTCTGTCAGACACAACTGTGGTTTCAGCGCAGTCGATGCTGAAGCGCAGCTGGAGGCGGCCCTCCACCACCGACAGCTGCAAAAAGTCACAGTAGCCGCCGTCGTCAAAGTACAGCAGCAGGGCCTCCGAGGCCTCTGTCTTAAACTGGAAGCTGAGATCCCCTCGGGTGCTGGCATCCCAGCGGAGGTAGCGCGCCCACTGACCCGGTGTGCCCAAGAATTCCAGTCCCACACATGTGCTGAGGAACATCTGCAGCCTGAGAGAAAAAGCGACAAGATCCATAGCTGCAAAAAATGGATTAATCCAACAAGAGTTCTGAGAGGAATTCAGTCGAGTTCTGGTTGTTTCTTTCAGGCAAATTCAGGAATCTTCGACTTTATCACAGTACGTATACAGATATATTTCCAATAAATATTTGCTATCAAAAAATATTCTTAGTTTTAAAAGGGGGTCAGGGCTGTAGCAGGAGAACAGTCGTGGTGGTGGTGGTGGTTAACAGTCTTGAGGCTGATCACATCAGTAATTGTCCCGCTAGCTGCAGGGCGGTGGTCTTTCTTTCCCTCCTGAGAGTTAAAAGAGGAATGACAGGAGGAGGAGGAGGAGGAGGAGGAGGAGGAGGAGGTGATGTCTTCTACACTTCACAACAGATGCAATCTAGGATTGTGGTGCAAAGTCCGACTGGATGGACTCCTCCGGCTATCAAGGAAAGCAGAATTTCCTCCCTCATGTTGTCCACTGGGAAATGACGCTGACAAGCGATCTGCTGGCCTGGCGATGTTCCATCACTGTCGGAGAGAGAGAGAGACAGGGGGGTTACCGGGGGTCTGTCAGCATTGATCTAACGATGACAACACACATCACCCATGTCTCGCTCGCCACAGCCGCTGATGACAGCAGACGCACAAACCTGAAGTTTCTTACGCTGCGCCCAGCTGTGGCGATGCGGCCTGCTTCAAGGAGACCATTTCCATTTCTAGTTATGTTACATGTCTAGTTTCGAAAAAACAAGTTTAAAACTCTTGTGTCATGGCAATGAAAAATACATCCAACAGTTCTGAAAAAACCCCACCAGTGATGGCCTTGTTTTAAGGAATCAAAGGTTCTAGAAATCCGGCTGAGATGTTGTCAACCTGCAGCTGCGGCTGAGGGGAGCGTTTTCAGAGGAAGAAAAGCTGATGAGGAGAAATCAACCTGTACAGGTGAGGCTCGTTCATCCTCAGCTGGAGGGGGTTGGCTCTGTTTTCTAGGGATGACGTAGTTGTGTAGGAAGTGAGAATCTCCGAGGTTTCCTCCTCCCACAGGGGTTCTTCCTCTGAATTCTGGACTACTGCCGTCCATGTGGACTAACTTACTTCTTAGTGAGCCGCGTCAGTCAGCAGGTTTACATGCGCCGCTGTGGTTATTGACCTGGATTCAGGGGGACGAGTCCATTTACTGACGTGTGTCCCCCTCTGTTCGGTCCAGGGTAAGTGACGGACTCTTAGACTGGCACGACCCGGATGAGTGAGAACCTTCACCCACAGCCGACGGACACCGAACTTTCCTCTGGGTTACAAACAGCTCGCAGCATCGACGAGCAAGAAGAAAAATGAAGCTGAAGCATCAGGATCAGACCATCGGATCACCAACCAAAGCCCGAGTCCAGGTGAGCCTGAGACCAGGTGAACCCGAGTCCAGGTGAGCCTGATACCAGGTGAGCCTGAGACCAGATGACCCGAGTCCAGGTGAGCCTGATACCAGGTGAACCCGAGTCCAGGTGAACCCGAGTCCAGGTGAGCCTGAGACCAAGTGAGCCTGAGTCCAGGTGAGCCTTCAACACACTTATGCGAAGGAAGGCGGACCCCTCAGTGCTGCCCCCTACTGATTTGTGGAGGTGAAAATGAGCCTGTTGAGTTTATTCTGTCTCAACATTTTTAGAGGAAACGCTGATTGATAAGAAACCTCTCACGTTATTTCCTGATATTCAAACATTGTTTTAGGAATTGGATTTTATCAGAATTTTTTTTTATGAAAATACAAATGAGGCCATGAGTGGATCTGAAGGACACGCTAGCGTGCTCGCCGTGTAAATGATCTACACGCTTCTCAAGCCAAACCGTCAACACTGATCAAACATCAGGAGTAGCGGCGCTGCCGTGGCGTCCTGCAGACCTCCACCACTCCACCACCAAGCAACGCTGGACATTCACAAGTGGATCTTTTCTCTCCTCAACAGCAAATCTGACAACAAAATTCTCAACAACACAGATTATGACGCTGCCTGATAGCTGCAGTACGACCGATTCTCAACGCACGCAGGATTTTGTAAGATGAACAAAGACGGTTGTGTTTCATAACAATTACTGAGCACATTTCTTAGAAAGAAGAAAATAATTTGATGTTATTTTGTGGACGTGTACTGCTGGAAGTCACCGATCTTAATTAAAAGTGGCTGTGATGCTGCTGCATTTTTCCCTCCTCCACAAAGGTTGTTTGGAGTTATCGGTCATCTGCTGGGTAAATTAGTCTCATTATTCTCGTGGCAGTGCATGACTATCAGTCAGCCAGGCAGAATGCCTTTTATCTGATGACGAGTCTGGGGAGACAGCTTTCTGCTGAATCCTGCTGAATACTGAGAGAGGCTCACGTGTTCCTGCCAGGGAGAGAACGCCACGGGCTCGCGCTAAAAAATAGGAAATTATGTAAAAAGCTGCTAACCTAGTCAGAAACCAAAGGGCAACCTGGGGTCTGTCTGTGGAATCACTTTCTACCTTCATATCTGAGGAACCATTAGGTTTACGTGCGCGGCAGTATTCCAATCATCATCCCAACTGTGCCGCATCAGTGCGTCTGCTGCGGTTTGAAGTCTCTGAGCCACTCGCTCCGTGTCAAGTACACGAAGAAGTATTTCTGACACTGTCCAAAAACCAACTCCAAAATCCAAAGCTGTCAGGTTTGAGTGACAGCAGCTGGCATGTCGCCGTGGTGTCATAGACCATGCAAACAATCCAGTCACAGACAGCTAGCGTGTTGCTAGCAGGGAAGTGACACAGCAGATAAAAACAGAAGATTGTAGCAGGATGTGACAGGCGCTGATGCTTCAGCTAACAGCTAATTAGCTCTAAAAGAGTTCAGGTGTATTTCTAGGAAGGCAGGTGAAGAGCGTTCAGGAGGAAAGTCTGTCAGGTGACATCAGGTGTCTGCCTCTGCTGATCCCCCCACCACGACCACTGATAGCAGCTGAGCTAACTAGCAGCCGGGTGTCTGGAGGAGAGGAGGGGTCTACCTGCTGGCTTCTCCCTCAGTCAACATATCACAATATTAAATACGCAAATATTTGTGATTCGACAAGATTTATGACGCTAGATGCGTGTGCATTAAACTCGTCAGGCCAGGTGTGCTACAGGTAAGCTCAGGTGAGGAGTCCTGGAATGATGCATTCTGGGAAAATCTCTTTCACTAGAAGTCTGTGAATTGCATGACAGCTGATGATGTCAGACCTCGAACAACCATGGCAGACGGCAGCAAAGGAACATTAAACATGAACAGTGTTTTGAAGACATCAGGAGCCGATATTCTACATCTGCCTGGACCAACAATTACAACATTATCATCTGCTTAGACACACAATCACATATCATTATGAATTCATTATTAATCATTATTAGTTGGATCTGACTGACGAACATATTTCCTGTCCTGTGTGTACATATATATATATATATATATATATATATATATATATATATATATATATATATATATATATATATGTACACACACACGTTTGTGCGAGTGTATATTCTCACTGTTTGTGGTGGCTGCACCAGCAAACAAAACAAAAACTCTATTTTCCATTTTTATAACCTGTAAAAGAAATCCTCAGAGGTCAGAGGTCATCAAGAACTCGCTGCTCGAGGCCTCAGCTTGATCACTGTTCTGAATGGAAACACCACAAACACTGATTCCTTAGTTTTCTCTTTGGTGGGTTCACTTTTGCTCCTCAGTAAAGCCGGAGTTGATGGTGGAATCCTGGTTCGTTCCTCCTCTCCTCCTCTCCTCCGCTGTCCTGACCCTGAAAACTAACTCTGTTATTACTGTTGAACCTCTGTGCTGATGTGGACGCCGCCATGTGGACGTCGAGCGGCAAGGAGGAAGCAGCGTGAATGTTTGCTGTCATTACTGATATGACTGAGGTTTCTCCTCGCTCCATCACAGGGTACTACTGCAGTATGGTGTAGTAGTACCCTGTAGTTCCTGGCGACATCATTCAGTGTCTTTTTCCTAAATCCTCTCCTGCCTTTTTACATCACATCACAGCTTTAAGAGGTTCTTTTATGTTTCAATTTATATTTTCTCTTTCATAGAGAACATGAATAGACTTCAACCATCTTTGATATGATTTTATGATATTTAAGAAGAGTGGAGGTGTTGTGTTTGTTAGCTCTCTGCAGCCTGTGTCTGCCCGGCGTTGGTCAAAGCTCCCCTGCATGCCAACACTACTGATTTGATTTTAGAGTTTTAACGATTTGTTCTCTGCACATTTGCTATAATCGCACAGTAAATGAAGGGTTAGTTCCCCTCAAGGGGCGTGTTTGGGGGGGGGGCTGTGACATAAACACACGCACACTCACTCTAAATGTGTTCACACTTCAACAATAGTCTTCTGATGTAGGACGGCACTCAGAGAACATCGTTGGACTCCCAGGTGACATTGACTGAAGCACTTTATCAGATTTCACTCACACACACACACACACACACACACACACTCATGCATGCATGCACACACAACAACGACTCAACATGGTAAAACACTTGTGATGTGTAAAATGGATTCCTCTTTAAAAGCATAAATACACAGGTACATAAATGTCTCTGTTTGTGTGCGTGTGCGAGCGCTTGTGTGTGTTTGTGTGTGTGTGTGTGTGCGTGTGTCCACGCGCTGGTCCTTTGTTGCAGTGTGGGGAGCATCAGGGGTTAAAAGGCTAAACGGCACGGATCATTGTTCTCAGTGAAAGGCTCTTTTGACGAAAACCACAGGGACGAGTCCGCATACACACACACTGACAAAAGGCAGCAGCACTCTGGATCCTATTAACAATCACACACACACTGGGTGGAGGGTGTGTGTGTGTGTGTGTGTGTGTGTGTGTGTGTGTGTGTGTGTGTGTGTGTGTGTGCGCGTGAGTGTGTGTGCATGTATACATGCAAATAAAAGCACCCACCAGTAAGCCCCTTGTGTTTAAATGGAGGCCACTTGCCAGTAATTTTACAGCAGGTGCCTCCATCTCACACACTCGTCAGACTAAACACACATGCACGCACACACACACACACACACACACACACACAAGCACACACACACGCACACACACAGAGTAACGCCGCCGTCCAGACGCAGAGACAAAATGTCCTCCACCGCCTGCAGATGATATCTGACAGGACGAGCAGCTGTGGAGCTTCAGCTCTTCTTCTCGTCTCCTGCTGTATTTCTGATGTTGGTACAACCCAGAATCATCTGAGCAGGACGAGGAGGAGGAGGAGGAGGAGGAGGAGAGTGATGGCAGACGGGAGGACGAGTGGAGAGAGGCGGAGAGACAGAGCGAGGGAGGGACGTTCCACCTCATCCACTCCCACTCATGCGTCTCATCACCACCCCTCACGTTGCAACCATCCTAAAAGTCAAAGACAACCAGGCGGCTTTTACCTCCATTTTAGCTTGATAGAGATCTGGAAGCGGTGAGGAAGACGGAGGTGAGGAGGAAATGAAGGACGCCCCCACCTGTGCAGCATCACACAAAATGGCTGTTCCACTCAAACCCGTGAAGGCTCGTCAGCAGCACTGCCAACACTGGACGGCCTCCGCGCAGCTGGTGTTCTCTACTGCCGTCACACGCGCCCTGCACGCAGGATCAGCCAGCCAACGGAAACGTGTTCAGACTCAGATTCTTAACGGCGGCAACCAGTTCAACTAATCCCAGAAGAAGCCAGTCAAACCAGAGCCTGGTGGCTGGAAGAGGAGCAGCCGTTAGAGGGCCGAGAGGCACTGAGCTAGTGAGGAGACATGTGACATACATGTGGTTCATGAGGGGTGTGTGAGTGTGTGTGTGTGTGTGTGTGTGAGAGTGTGTGTGAGTTCACTGAACATGCTACTCACTTGTGTTTTTGAGCATCGGTGCCAAACAAATATAAATGTGTTTATTTCTGTGTATTCAGCGATGCAGGGGTGTGGAACCTACCACCGTACTTTACTGTATCTTAACAATTATTAATTATAATTGAAAAAAACTCCATAAATCACGTTTGGCCGAAAGTGCCATGAAAATACAGAGACGAGTGTAAACAAACACCAATGCAAGAAATGAAGATCAGAAAACTGACAAGAACAAGAAGCAGAAGATTTGGATTCTTAGAACAGAACAGGAGGAACCACCAACCCTCAGAGAACAACCCAGACAGAAGGTCTGGATATCAGAAGGTTCACAGCTCAGTGACGACTCCACTGGCGTTGTTCTCTACGTCCAACCAGGAGAGTTAGAAAACCAGGCAGCTTCCAGGACCTTCCACCGAGCAGAACAGCAAGTTTCTGTCCCTGGTCTCCCTCCTCCTCCTCTCCCTCTTCCTCCTACTCTCCCTCCTCCTCCTCTCCCTCTCCCTCTTCCTCCTCCTCCTCCTCTCCCTCTTCCTCCTACTCTCCCTCCTCCTCCTCTCCCTCTTCCTCCTCCTCCTCCTCTCCCTCCTCCCAGCAAATGAAGAAGATCACGCGAGAATTCATCTCTGATTTACTACACGCCTGCCTGGGCGCAGCCACACGCCAGAAACCTCAACATTACATGATTAATCTCTGGCCAGAAATACCAGACGTCACCGTCACAGCACCGATCGATAATCAATAACTGAATGAGCAGAATCAGGCTGATTAGTTTGTTAGCATGGCTCTGATATTCATGTACTTGCTGTTGTTGATGTTCACGTCTGCTGCTCTTAATGACACGTGAAGACAAATAAATGAGTGAAGGAAGAGATGAAGGGCGTGTGTGTGTGTGTGTGTGTGTGTGTGTGTGTATTCTAGTGAGTGCAGCGTGGGCACCATGTTATTATCCAGCTACTCTGCAGGCAGGACACGCCTTCTCTGGGCTCTGTGGTTCTGCTGCAGCACCCTTCACGGCATTACATCACCCAGTTAGAGAGCAACCCACCAACGCCTGCACACACACACACACACACACACACACACACACACACACACACACACACACAAAGTCAGGCCTTACAACAATTCCTGTGCTGACAACATCATATGTTACACACACTCACACTCACACCTTGCCAATGTACGGTTCACAATCCCCCAACACACACCATGAATTGATCACTCACACACCTTCAAATGATCACACACACACACACACACACACACCTTTAAGTGATCACACACACACACAAATGTTACACGTGATCACGAATAATCAGGGCCTGGACACACACACACACACACACACACACACACACACACACACACACACACACACCTTTAAATGATTGCACACACGCCTTAAAATGGTCTCTCTCTCACACACACACACACACACACACACACACACACACACACACACCTTTAAATGATTGCACACACGCCTTAAAATGGTCTCTCTCTCACACACACACACACACACACACACACACACACACACACACACACACAGCGGTTTATATAACGTCACACTCCTCGTGTGTGACTTCTTTCTTCGTCTTTCTTTTCTCCGCTTCTGCTTCAACCAGCCGCGGGTTTCCTGCCTGACTGATGCGGGATCGACCCGCACCGCGGACTCACAGGTAGAAAATGTTTGCGGTCCAGAAATGTCACGAGCACGACTCCAGATTAAAAAAAAAAGAGAAATAAAATCAAAATAAAAGAATAAATTAATACAGCGGCGCGCGGGTCCAGGAGGAATTCACCACAATCCTGCGTAACATCAGACGGTTGTTACCTTGAGAGCCCTTGGGGGGGGGGGGGGGGGGGGGGCAGTCCTCCCCCCAAACTCAACAAACCAACACGAAGAACAAAGGAGACGAAATGACACCGTCGGGACGCGTCACCATCAATAACAACAACGACAAAATGATTAGGCTGTTATTATTATCATTATTATTATTATCATGATTATTATTATCATGATTATTATTCTATTATCAATATTATTATTCTATTATAATTATTGTTATATTTAGTATTAATATTATTACTATAATATCATATAATCTATTATAATTGTGATACTTTTGTTATCATAATCAAATGATCATTTTTATTATTATAATTACCACATTATTATTATCATTATTATTATTTTCAAATGATAATTGTTATATTATTATTGTTGTTGTTATCATTTTTGTTATTATTATTATTGTTGTTGTTATCATTTTTGTTATTATTATTATTATTGTTGTTGTTGCTGTTCGGTGAGGAGGCACAGCAGCAAAAAACGCGTGAGAGGCGGTTTTCCTGTCCTGGCGGGTCCGGGGCCTCCGGGTCCCGGTCGTCACTAGTCTGATCTGATCGGTTCATCTTCAGCTCTGCAGTTTTTCCTCACGAGGCTCCACAGCAGAAGACGCGGGTTGCGGGACCTGCGGGCCTTTGCGGGAGAAAGAGCCGCATCCCGCGGGGTCACGCCCATCGCGAGCCCGTTTAGGTACAGAAAAAATCCTGATCAGGAATTCCCGCCAAACAAACAGCCAGAACCGACCGGTCCCGCTGCCGGTTCCGACCGGACTGATGCAGACCAGCGCGAGCTGGACTTACTTGATCCCCGTCGAGTCCTGATTGTCGCGCGCCGGGTTGGCGGCACCCGGAGGAGCGGCGCGTGCGGCGGAGGCCCGGTGGCGCCGCTGCTGCGGGAGGCCTCACGCTCCTCATCAGACCCGCCGGCTGGAGCCCGGACCCAGAACACAGGCTCCGCCGGTCCAGGACGATCAGCTGCGTTGAGAACCGGACTGTTCGGCGCCGGTTCCGGTCCACCCGCCAGAAAGATCTGAGATGAGGGTTTTTTTTTTTAAAGGAAATTAATGTGACGATAAAAACGATCAGAGACGGAGACCAGAAAAGATGCTGGTCCTGCGCGCGCGCGCGTTTAACAGAAGGTCGCGTGTGTCTCACTGCATCCGAGGAAAAAGGAAGAACATCAAAATATGCATCTATATTTATTTAAGGTGTGTGTGTGTGTGTGTGTGTGTGTGTGTGTGTGTGTGTGTGTGTGTGTGTGATATGCGCAGAGGGATGCGCGCGGCATTTGTTTGACATCTTCAACGTGAGCTGCAGAGGCGGACAACGCGCGGACATCGAACACCTTTGCGCGTGCTCGTCGTGCGTCGGTGGCGGCAGGTGAGGAGCTGCGGCTCTTCAGGGCGCGAGGGCCGCCGCCAGTGGAATCTGATGAAACCCGAGCGGATCTTTCATGTAGTAAACACGCTCGCGCCCCCCCCCCCCCCCCCCCCCCCCACACACACACACACATCAGAACAACCTGGAAAAGTGGCCTGAACCTGTGCGGAGCCGCGCGCCACCTGTGCGTCAGGAGCGGCTCCAGGCGCGGCGCCTCCGTCTCTCAACTTCTCCCAGCACCAAGTGGAGCAGAAGGCGAAGCCACTGACCTGAGACCCGCCGGAACCGCGATGGTGAGGCCGCTGCGTCCTCCAGCCGGGGCTCCGGCAGCTGCGGGTCGTCCGGCCGGTGCTGGTGCGGCACCCGGCGCTGCTGCGGCTTCAGCGGTGCTCGCAGGTGCGTCCTCCGCGGTGCTTCACGCGCACAGAAGCCGCCGTTGGCTCGCTCCGACTCGCAGCGGCAGCGTGAGAGGCGCACGGACGCGCACACGCGCAGCGCTCGGGTCCGCCCTCCGCGCCGCGCCCGCACGCGCCATTTAAAGGCGCACAGAGGCCGACGGACGTCGCCCGCGCGTGCGGAGGAACGTGCCAGAGAGGCTGCGCGTTCACGTCAGCGACTCCTGAACTTTGGTTTGTGATGAAGTCGAGTCCCCTCAGACAAATACTGCACCGGCTACTCACAACTACTACAGTTGTACACGAAGACTACTGCGTGAGCGCACAGCGGGCGTCAGCAGGGGGGGCCGGGGTCAGGAGGAAAGTTGTTGCAGTACAAATACACCAATGAATCAGAGTCGCATTCACACTGATGTCATGAACAATATCAGAGGAGCAAATAATAATACTTATATACAAATACACACTTAAAAAAATACACTGAAAATCTGGAGGGTTTCGTTTTCTTCTCCAGGCTGAAACAAATATTTGTACCTTCTACGTCTTCATGTCCACCAGTGAGTGATTAGCTTCTCCACCAGTTTTAGGTTCTACTTATAATCCCTGTTTGTATTGTACATGTATTTCTACCATTCTTACCTTGATGTTCACTTTACCATTATTACTATTCATATTATTATTAGCAGTAGTAGTAGTACTATTGGTGTTATTGCTAGGTTCTGATATTTGTGTGTATTGAGCAGAATAAATCTTCTATTTATTTGTTGTCTCTGTTTTCACTCAAATACGACGTTCATTGTTTCATGCTGTTGTTTTAAAGCTTTTTCATGATCTCGTATTAAAATGACAGTTCAGTTTTGCAGCAGGTACACTTGATACTTTGTGTTCTTTCACTTGTATCTGAGTAAAGTGGTGGCACCAGTACTTCTATTTTTACTGGGGTTTTTTTGCACAAATGTAGGAAAATATTAAACAATGTTTTAAATCCCTACAATATCCATGATCAATAGACCGATCAATCAAACACTCAGGAATGATCAATCAGGTTAATCCGACTCTTCGTTTCTCTTCTTACCAGAACCCTTTTTTCAATCCAGGATGAGAACAGGAGAGAGAGAACGGTTCCGTTAGGGTTCATCAGACCACAGTTCTAATAGTTCTTGTTTGCGTTCACAGACTTTGGTCTCACAACAACAACAACTTGTCTGTCAACCGTCTCACCTCATGTTGTCCCATCTGGTCTCTTAGAACCCTTGTTTGTGTGTGGGGGTGTTCATCATATCTTAGGAAATTAATAATAATAATAGTAACAATAACAATAATAACAATAATAATAATGATAATAATTTCTATAAAAGGCCAGCCCAGTGGAGCAGTGGTCCTCACGGTGGCCCCCCAGCAAGAAGGTTGTGGGTGGAGCAGTGGTCCTCCCTGTGGCCCCCAGCAAGAAGGTTGAGGGTGGAGCCCCGGCTGCAGCACGGGGTCTTTCTGGGTGAGTCTCCATGTTCTCCCTGTTCCTGCTGGGTTCTCTCTGGTACTCCAGCTTCCTCCACAGTCCAAAGACATCAAGAGGGACCAGGTTAATCCAGACTCTAAATTGACCGTAGGCGTGGCTGGGAGAGCCAATGGTTGTCTGTCTCTATGTGTTGGCCCTGCCATGGACTGGTGACCTGTCCAGGGGGAAGGCTGCTGGGATAGGCTCCACCCCCACCAACCTCAACAGGAGGAGAGGGGGAACATGGAGGGAGGGAGGGATGGATGGGTGAAGGGATGATGGAGGGATGGATGATGGGTGGATGGAACCAATCAGAGCAGCCTCCCTAGTGATGTCGATACTGATTGGTTCTGAATGTTGATGATGTTGGTGGCAATCAGAGTACTAGGAAATGGTGTCTGTACTGCTAGTACTGGCAGTACTGCTTGAAGAATAAACTCACATACTGCACAAACAGACTGGGTGGGAGAGGAGGAAGAACCATAGAACTTCTCAGACCTTCCTCTGACTGGGTTTGTCATGTGACCGTGTCACATGTTCTGTTGTGCTGACTGGCTGCAGGAGCTGCCAGTCACAACAAGGCTCCGCCCTCTTGTAGAGGGGGAGGGGGAGCTGGGTGGCACTTGTTTTCATTGGATCTTCTTCAGCATCTGTGGCACTGATGTTAGCATTAAGCTAGCGTGTGTGTGTGTGTGTGTGTGTGTGTGTGTGTGTGTGTGTGTGTGTGTGTTCAGGTTCAGCCTCATCAGTGTAAATTTGCTGGTTGTTTGGTTGAAACTGTGTTAAAGGAGCTTTTAGATTTATTATCTACAATTCATTAATAATGTTTATTTGAAATTTTATGAAATTCTATTTTACGTACCTGGTGATGCGACTGATGTCAGGTGACTCCTGCCGGTGAGAGAGACAACCATGGTCACGTGACCGTCTTGTGTTTGCAGGATGATGTTCTTTTACTCTGTGGAAGCAAATACTGATGTTGAGTTGATGTGCACAATGATCCACATGATTACACGACTCAAACGTCTATTGTCCTGACGGCCGCCAGGTGTTTCAGGACAGGAAGCTGTGATGTCGCGGCGTCCAGCTTGGCCACATTGATAACAGAGACTTCTGAGTCTGAGACTCTGAATGTGTCTATCGAGCTCCACAGAGTCCCAAAAATTATTCACTCTGATTCACAGAAAACAGCTGATCTGATGATTTGCTGTCAGGGTGAGCCCGGCGCAGCCTCCTGGGGATCGAACCAGCGACCCTTCGGTTGCTAGAGGACCACGGTACCTCTGAGCCGCGCCGCCCTATAAAAAAACCCAAGTATAATCCAATGTTCTTTTAAATCTGCTTTTCCAAGTGATTCGGGAATGAGGGAACACTTTTTTTAATCCACAACGTTTGTGTGTGGGTCAGCGTCTAAAATGTATGACAATCATTCAAACTATTTATCCTGGTTCAAGAACTTTTCATGATTTGTTTTATTACAGTGTTTCTATCAAAATCCAGTCAAAATATGCTGGTGGAAACCCACCGTGTGTGTGTGTGTGTGTGTGTGTGTGTGTGTGTGTGTGTGTGTGTGTGTGTGTGTGTGTGTGTGTGTGTGTGTGTGTGGTGACCTGCAGTGTGACATTATGGAGCTGCTCCATATTACAGAGCGATTACTCAGCAAAGTTCATTCACTCCACTAACTTAAATACTGACAGTCACCCTGTCCACATGACCGCGCACACATCAGGCCTGAGGCGATCCCTTCATGGGTCCATCAGGCTTGACTACAGCCCTCCTGCTTCGGCGCTGCTGGGAACGAGCCAGACACGGCGGTTCAGCAGCTGGTTAAAACGGACCTCTGTGGACAGTTTGGATGTTGATGTGCATTTGTAAGTACTTGAAAGACAAAATACACATCATGAGCGAAGTATCACTTCAATATTGAAGGTGATTCCTTGTGTGATGGCGGCGACAAAACGAACTCATCTCATTGTTCTACACCCTGTGTTTGTCCTCTGGGAGCTCACATCACACACTCAACCTTCCACTTTAATTTCACACACTTCTACAGTTCAGGAGGAGTACAAATCACACACACACACACACACACACACACACACACACACACACACACACACTGCATGGTTACCAACTGTCATCTGTGTAATTTGATCAACAGCTCATCAGCGGCAGCAGTGACACGCCGTCACCCAGGAGTCAACGAGGAGGACAAGCCTCCAGTCTTCACTCTGTGCTGATCAGATGTCACTAAGGAGAAGTGAAGAACAGAGGGATCAGCACCAGAGAACCTCTGGAACAAACCAGTAGGACACCAGCAGAGAGTCCAGGTTCCTCAGTCTATGAGAAAAGATCCTCAAACCCTTGTGAGGGAAAAACGATGCCACAGGAGCTGCAGAACCAAAGGTTTGTTGAGGACTAGAAGAGCGACTGCTGCTACTGATGATGATGAGGAGGAGGATTCCTGCTGGACACACCAGCATCCTGGACCTGAGCTAGCTGATGCTAACACTTCCCACCCACTACCAGCCATTGGGCTACGCTAACTAGCCTGGACCTGAGCTAGCTGATGCTAACACTTCCACCCACTACCAGCCATTGGGCTACGCTAACTAGCCTGGACCTGAGCTAGCTGATGCTAACACTTCCACCCACTACCAGCCATTGGGCTACGCTAACTAGCCTGGACCTGAACTAGCTGATGCTAACACTTCCACCCACTACCAGCCATTGGGCTACGCTAACTAGCCTGGACCTGAGCTAGCTGATGCTAACACTTCCACCCACTACCAGCCATTGGGCTACGCTAACTAGCCTGGACCTGAGCTAGCTGATGCTAACACTTCCACCCACTACCAGCCATTGGGCTAAGCTAACTAGCCTGGACCTGAGCTAGCTGATGCTAACACTTCCACCCACTACCAGCCATTGGGCTAAGCTAACTAGCCTGGACCTGAGCTAGCTGATGCTAACACTTCCCACCCACGACCAGCCATTGGGCTAAGCTAACTAGCCTGGACCTGCACCGGGTTTATTACCAGAGTATCACGAAACTCTGAATCTCATAAACGCATAAAGATACATGGACGCCACACACAACAGACCCGACCACAGCAGGATCACGTGACCTCGTTGAGAAGAGAGGACATAGACGAAAGAAGAAACGTGATTCAGGTACAACACCAGAAGAAGAATATTCAGTTCAGTAAATTCATATTTACCACGACATATTTTTGACAGTCAGTGTTGTCTGAACCACATCACCTCTCATACGCAGGTATTTGCAACTTCCCCACATTTTCTGGCTTTGTTTATCAAAGACTTTTCAGGCCTGGAAATGGTCAAATTCCATGACTTCGCCTGGTTTCAAAACATCATCAGATTAAATCAACATTTAAGAGAGTTTACAAGAAAGCGGGTTTTCAGAGGACACTTAGATTTAAGCGTGTTGGTGTGTGACCTTTCATCTTCACAGGGGGAGAAGCTGCAGAAAGAGAGAGCTGCTCTTATTAGCCGTGGCAGGTCAGGGCGGGTCGCTGGGATGGAGATGGATGCTCCTCCGCTGGCTCACACCTCGACTCATCAGCTGTTATCCCATTCTTCATCTCTCTCTCTCTCACTCAGTGGAGATACACTTGTAGAAGGCAAGGGAAGGTTGAATGTTGTTGAAAGTAGCAACATGGTAAATTTCCCCATTTTGTCATTATGTATGTACATTTTGCAGCTCTGACACACACACACACACACACACACACACACACACACATCTGCCGTAGCAGATATGGCACCCAACTCAAGCTAATTTCTATTCACCTGACGGGGCATTACAAATTAGCAATCCTGTTACTACAGCGGCTCCTGTGTCCAGGTCCTGGTCCACACACTTCCAGGACATTTTTGCATTTATGCACTTTGGCAGGATGAAGTGTGCAGAGGCAAATTATCAGCAGGCCGACTCGCCAGCGTGTCGGCAAGATGCTGGTGCAAGGATTAAACATGCGAGGCAGATATCAGGACCTGAGAGCAACGTAAAAGAATACGACTTAAAGAGACACACACACACACACACACACACACACACGCTTGTGTGAGTGCTCATTTAGGAGCTCCGTGAGGTCAAATATTTATGGTTTTCATCAATGACACCTGGCCAGTGCTAGAGAAATGTCTGCTGGGTCTTCTGGTGTCCCCCCCCCCCAGGTGCCCAGCTATTTCAATAAACGCTCCAAAAGTTAATTGCTGCTACAAAAACATCCGTTTTCTCCATGATTACACCAGCAGGAAACACTGAGCAGAGATTTCATAGCTGGAGGGATTTTCCTAAATCTGCCTGCTTTGTTAACAACAATTGTGTCACAGTGGAGTTCTTCTCCTCTTCCTTTCGTATACAGTAGGAAGAAACCAGCCATCTTGGTGCTGAGGACTCGTCACCGCCGCGCCGCTGTCGGTTCGTTCTCATGTCTGAGTGAGTCACTCTGCCCAGGTGACTGTATGTGCACATACGTTCAGTCATACTAACTTTTTAACGGTGCACCAGCTGCAACAGTTCCGACAGGCTGACACGGCTCGGTGGAGGCCTTCAGTCCTCGTGACGTTTGCAGAGGCGGAATCCCTTAGAGCACGAGGATCTGCTATGTGTTCTCTGAGGTTGATTAAAGTACTTCTCCCCTCAATAAGTACATCTGACCTACACGTCTTCTCACTAACAGGAGTCTTCAGCTCACTCAGATGTTTTCCCCTCCCTCGTTACTTCTTAGCGCCTCCAGAATGCAGGGGGAGGCAGTGTGTACTTAGCTGGAAGCTAACGGACGCCACAGGGACTCAAGGAACCTGAAAAAGAAAAGTTGTAATTCTCGTTTGCACGTGTCGCCACCTGTTGATCAGCTGTGTTGAAATGATCATGATTGACAGCTTGAGAGGAGGTGTCGGAGTGTAAAGTTTATTCCAGTAAACCGTCAGACGATGATTTGTGATGACGCTCATAAAGATTCACAATCAGAGAGACGACCAATCAGAACACAGCATGTAAATGAGGTCACATGCTGCTGTAAAATAATCATTCAAAACAAAACAGAGCCAGAGGAGAACAGCGCGTCTCGGCCGACTGACGGCGGCTGCTGGCTGCTGATGAGAGAAGGTCAGCTGACCAACTGCTGGAATGGTTGATGGGAGAAACAGCACACGTATGAAACATCACCATTCAAAGGGTTAAACACTGAAATCACACCGGCACTTCGCCGCCTCATCATCATCATCATCATCAAACGCAGGCTGAGTCAATCTTGAGGTATTCTGTTGTAACGGAACAGTTCTCCGGGATGGATCGCTACGCGTCTTCACTGCTAACAAGGCTGCACGTCTCTGTTTGGACATGAGATGAAGGGCGTGTGTGACCACCTGATGACGCTGGACCGCAGGTGACCACACCCGAACGCTGGACTCAATCATCAGGTATTCTCTGACTATCTGGGACCTGGTGACAGCCGGAAGACTGACGGAGTAACTTGTTGAATAGTATTATGGTATAAATACTATATAAAACCTTTGATATTGTACAGTGAAGTATTTGGGAGGTGATTTCTAGTCTCTATTGTCCATGTGAATGTACACAGGTCCATTCAGCCTCTTAACTGATGACATCACTAACCTCTGGACAGGTGTGTCCGTGCGTGTAACCACAGTTCAACATTAACATGTGGGACTCGTTCACCTGCTGGCACACAAACTAATGTTTCATGTTGGTACGTGCTGAGCCAACGGTAGCAGCCACGTGTTGATGTCCTGATGCGTCAGAGTAGAAATCCCAGTAGAGCCGACAGCCCCGCCCCCAACACTGAGCCCCTCAGCCACAGGAACGCTTCGTACACGCCGAGTCTCAGCAGGTGGAAAGACTCAGACAGGGAGATCTGCAGACGCCTCCTCCTGGACGAGGTCTTACTCCTCTTGTGTCTGTCAGTCAGAGACGAGAAGAAGGAAGAAAACTACAATCATCCAGAAGTAACAAATCAGCAAACAAAGTCCACAAACGTCTGTTCTCTAGCGCTCCAGGTCACCGGTTCTAATGCAGGTTCTTAATCCAGCTGGATGATCAGTGATCCGCCAACACGTGGACTGGAGATATAAACTCGCAGGGTCGGGTGCTGGTTCTGGGTGCTACTGCGCTCACCTGCCAGCAGCTGGCTTCTTCAGCTGAGCCCAGGTCAAACTATCTACATCTTCTTGGACAGCTGAGCTGACGTTAGCGGCCGTCCCTGCTTGTGAGAACTGGAAAGCTAAAACCCACTTTTCCACTTTAATTTACTTGATGCAAATGTAAATCAATAGGACTTTAACCATCAGCATCATCATGAAGCTGGTGCTTTTCTCCTGAAGTCTAACTTATATTGAGAGGAACTCAGGATGTTGGGAAAGCAGTTCTAGTTTATGCTGCTGAGCAGGTGAACACAGGAAGTAGCAGGGCAGCAGGCTGAGGCCTGTGGGCAGGATCTCCTGGTGCAGGATCACATTACTACCCATGCTGCACTGGCTGCTTCATATTTTATAAGCTCTGCCCATTCAGACCAGCTCAAATGTGAGTGTGTGTGTGTGTGTGTGTGTGTGTGTGTGTGTGTGTCCAGCAGCCATCTGTTGAGAGCTGAAGTGACAGTCCACGTCCCCCCTCTCCAACCGCTCTTACACACACACACACAGGCTTGTCAGCTTCGTTTGCTTCTCTTTCTGACACGTTTCCTGTCTCACCACTTCACTACTCACACTCACACATACACTCACTCAGGTTGAGTGATAGGGTGAATAAACAAGTGCAGTTGCCATAGTAGCTGGGTCATGTGTCATGTAGCGGTGATTCTAGAGACCATTCTCTCCAACCAATCAAAAGTGGTCAGAACTGTTGGCTGATCTAGAACTTTGACAGAACTGGTTTGGTAGCCACCACTGAGCCCAGCTGCTGCCACGCAGGGGAACACGGCTCTAGATTTCCCTTCAACAACTTATTTCTGTAAAACGTGTTTGTTTGTGTCTTTGCTGGAGTCCGGAGACTGAGCGTGACGATGATGATGTCATCAAGTACCTGGCCAAAGCCCGTATGCAGCAGCGGGACATGTTGATGAAGGAGGATGAGGCGGCCCTGGTCTGCAGGGTTGTCTCGATGCCCCTCAGCAGGTCGTTGGTCTTCAGCAGCAGCAGCATCTGGCGAGGGACTCGGTTCAGCAGCTCGCTGATCTGAGGCAGGTAGAGAGCCGCGTTGGTCCGAATCTCCACATCCTGCAACCAGACAGAGACGTACATCATTACTACAGTACTGGTCCTCACTGCAGTACTGGTCCTCACTGCAGTACTGGTCC
>NC_141336.1:26365526-26390526 GCF_037954235.1 Aulostomus chinensis
CAACAAAGGACAGCTCTGTGGATCGAGCCAGTGCGGTGGTCTGTCGTCCTCACGGGTCAAAGGTCAACATGCTGGACAGCGACGGGACAATCGATAAACAGAATAAAGGACTCAACTGTCCTGCATTCTCACGAAAGAGTCGGTCCTCTACAAGCCTTCACCTGGACATCCAACAGACTTTTCTATCTTGTGACTCATCTTCATTCTCCAGAGCTGATGCTCCTCTTCAGGTGAGCAACGCTGCACTCATCTACTCCTGCAGATGATCCTGCTAATGACTTGTAGTTTCTTCATGTTTGAACTGAAGTTTCCATTTGTTAGACAGGAATAGTTGTTGCTGCTTTATACTTTTCTTCTTCGTTATTTTTCCTCAGGTGTCACATAAAGAATTTTCTTGCCTTTAATTCACAACATTTCTTGTTCATTTTTTGAATTTGAGAAACCAGGGTGCACTTGTCATGTCCCAAGTCACATGACTGTCCGACAGTGTGTACATGCACACACCTGTACCAGTCGCATTTGATTGATTTGATCCAGCGCCCCTGATCCCTCAGAAGCGGTACCAACTCTCTTCCCCGGCTTGTTTCAGTCGGCACTGACGCTCACACCAGCAGAGGAACACACCACCAAGCAGCAGGAGCGACGCTTACAAAATCACTGATTTAGACCAAAAGGCGTAAATTATATAAATGAACATCACAAGAGAAAAGAACCGCTGCAACCGAAATTTCACCAAGAGCCATATTTTCTAATTCCACACGTGGGATTTCAATTTTCTGGCTTCAACTGGAGCTTTTAAAGTGTGAAGATGTGACTCATGGTTAGACAGACAGACAGACAGAGACACACACACACACACACACACACACACACACACACACACACACACCATGAGGCAATTGCTTCCTCTGACTCAGATATGTTACTCAGTCCATTATCATAATACAGTGCAGTGTGGCCAAACTGATTGATTCGTCATGTAAGTGAGTGAATATACAGTAGTATACTAATCATGTATCATCCATCTATATATAGAGATATGTGTGTGTGTATATATACACACACACACACACACACACATATATAGATATATACATTTACTATATATACTATGATAAATAGTGCTGCGCGGTGGTGCAGTGGTCAGCACTGTGGCCTCACAGCAAGAAGGTTCCGGGTTCAAGTCCCGGCTCGGGCGCAGGATCTTTCTGGGTGAGTCTCCATGTTCTCCCTGTTCCTGCTGGGTTCTCTCTGGTACTCCAGCTTCCTCCCACAGTCCAAAGACATCAATTTGGGGACGAGGCTGATTGATTCTCTAAATTGACCGTAGGTATGAGTGTGAGTGTGAATGGTTGTCTGTCTCTATGTGTTGGCCCTGTGATGGACTGGTGACCTGTCCAGGGTGAACCCCGCCTCTCGCCCCCCCCCCATGACCCTTACTAGTAAGGAATAAGCGGAAGACGACGATGGACGATGATAAATACAGAATTAATTTGACCCTTTGTGCCAAGCAAGAGGTCCAGCTGTGTGTATGCTCATATACAGTATATGTGTGTGTCTATATCTATATATATACACACACATATATCTATCTATATACAGTATATATATACACATACACACAAATATCTATCTATATATCTATAGATATAAACACAAGAAGCCTGAATCTGAGTGGTGGTGACCTTGAAGTCAGGTGACCCTGGTGTAGCTCCTCCATAGGCTACCGTTAGCTTAGCACTGCTAACATAGCATCCAGGCTTCCACATCATCAGAGGGTTCATTAGTGAAGATGATCTTGATGAACTGAACCTGGAAGATCATCAACTTTTGTTCACCAAAGCTGATTTACTGATTCAATCACCACAATCACATGGAGCGATCCTATTGGCTGCTGGGGGAGGCCTACTTGACTACAAACATACCTCATCCCTGACATGACCACTTCCTGATCATCTATCCACAAAGTTTCAACCTCTCTGAGGAATTTCACCCTTGACATGGAGTCACTGAAGATGAGTAAATCCATTTCGTTGTACAGGTGTTTCTTTCAAAAACATTATGGGTAATTCCCAATGAAAGCATTCTATAGCCATTAATCATCAATAATCAATAACACAAAGAAGGGCTTCACTGGCAGGGATGTGGGTTGATTCTGGTCACGTTACAGAGGCTGAGTTCAGAGGAAAGTCTGTTTGGGTTCCCATCCATCACACACAGACACAGAGTCCAGCCACTGCCACTTAATAATCCTTTCCATCCTGTTACTGTGTGTGTGTGTGTGTGTGTGTGTGTGTTTATGAGCTACCTATCTGTCTCATCAGCTGTCTAAGAATACTCAGATAGTGTGTCTTTGTACTCTTAATCCAGCCGTACGATCATGTAGCTGCGGCAAAGGAGCACCAGTGAGTTGTCTCAGCTGAATCCACCAACTAGTTGTGCTCACCACTACCGCAGAACCACAGGTGCTCTGGTTCCAGCTGGATCCAGGAGACCTGGACTACACTAGACCACCTGGAGTTGTTCGTAAAGAGACGTTTCTGGACAGTTTAGCTGCTGTTAGCATCAGTCTCTGTTAGCATCAAGCTAAATATACGTGGCTGGTTCTTCCTGCATTCTGGAGTCACTAAGAAGTGATGGAGGAGGGAGAAACACCTCAGTGAGCTGAGTACTCCTGGTAGTGAGGACTTGGAAGGAAGAGCTTGTACAACATCACCAGTTTAAACAGTAAAAGTGTCAAAGACAGTATTTTTGTATATATCTGTGTGTTGGTGTGTGTGTGTGTGTGTGTGTACTTGGACTGGTATTACCTGGTTGACATTGATCCCATGTTTCTTCATGTATTGCAAGTCGTTGACCTGCCCCCCCTCAGCAAACTCCATGGTCAGGATCCTCTTGGTGGACAAGTCCCAGTGGATGGTGGGAACCTACAGAGGGACAGACAGGAGGACAGCAAACGCTGCTTCTTCACTTCACATCACTTCATTCCTCTTGAATCAGAGTCCGTGAGAGTGAGTGCGTTTGTGTGTGTGCGTTTGTGTGTGTGCGTTTGTGTGTGCATTTGTGTATGTGCGTTTGTGTGTGTGCGTTTGTGTGTGTGCATTTGTGTGTGTGCGTTTGTGTGTGCATTTGTGTATGTGCGTTTGTGTATGTGCGTTTGTGTATGTGCGTTTGTGTGTGTGCGTTTGTGTGTGTGCGTTTATGTGTGTGCATTTGTGTGTGTGCGTTTGTGTGTGTGCATTTGTGTATGTGCGTTTGTGTGTGTGCGTTTGTGTGTGTGCATTTGTGTATGTGCGTTTGTGTGTGTGCGTTTGTGTGTGCATTTGTGTATGTGCGTTTGTGTGTGTGCGTTTGTGTGTGTGCATTTGTGTATGTGCGTTTGTGTGTGTGCGTTTGTGTGTGCATTTGTGTGTGTGTGCGTTTGTGTGTGTGCGTTTGTGTGTGTGCGTTTGTGTGTGCGTTTGTGTGTGTGCGTTTGTGTGCGTGCGTTTGTGTGTGTGCGTTTGTGTGTGTGCGTTTGTGTGTGCATTTGTGTGTGTGCGTTTGTGTGTGTGCATTTGTGTGTGTGCGTTTGTGTGTGTGCATTTGTGTATGTGCGTTTGTGTGTGTGCATTTGTGTATGTGCGTTTGTGTGTGTGCGTTTGTGTGTGCATTTGTGTGTGTGTGCGTTTGTGTGTGTGCATTTGTGTATGTGCGTTTGTGTGTGCATTTGTGTATGTGCGTTTGTGTGTGTGCGTTTGTGTGTGCATTTGTGTGTGTGTGCGTTTGTGTGTGTGCGTTTGTGTGTGCGTTTGTGTGTGTGCGTTTGTGTGTGTGCGTTTGTGTGTGCATTTGTGTGTGTGTGCGTTTGTGTGTGTGTGTTTGTGTGTGTGTGCGCATGCGGGTGTGAGTGTGAGTGCACGTGCGTGTGTGTGCGTGCGTACGATTGTGTGTGTGCGCATGCAGGTGTGAGTGTGTGTGCACGTGTGTGTGTGTGCATGCGAGTGTGCATACGTTTATGTGTGTGTGTTTGCGTGCGTACGTTTGTGTGTGTGTGTGTTTGTTTGTGTGCGTTTGTGTGTGTGCATTTGTGTGTGTGCGTTTGTGTGTGTGCATTTGTGTACGTGCATTTGTGTGTGTGCGTTTGTGTGTGCGTTTGTGTGTGTGCGTTTGTGTGTGTGCGTTTGTGTGTGTGCGTTTCTGTGTGCGTTTCTGTGTGTGTGCGCATGCGGGTGTGAGTGTGAGTGCACGTGCGTGTGTGTGCGTGCGTACGATTGTGTGTGTGCGCATGCAGGTGTGAGTGTGTGTGCACGTGCGTGTGTGTGTGTGCATGCGAGTGTGCATACGTTTGTGTGTGTGCGTTTGTGTGTGTGTGTGTGTTTGTGTGCGTACGTTTGTGTGTGTGTGTGTGTGTGTGCGTGTGTGACATGCTTGGGGCGAGCTGTACACTCGTCATGATCAGATTACGTGTGAACACGACTGTGTGTTCCTGCGTCTGCGTCCAGGAGAGCCGGGCCCCGACTCCTCAGGCTGCTCACTCACTAGACTTAAGTTTCAGATGAAAATCTGAAGTCATTAAATACTATAGACAGTATAGATAATTAATATAGAAAATATCTATTTCGCATTTTTTCAGAGTTTGTTATTATTGATCTATGGAATCTCTCCCAAATGAATCTGAACAAAATGATCTTTCCCTGTTCTATGAAATACAACTAAAAATGTAGAAAAGACGAAGCAAACGAAAGACAGGAAGACAAACGTCCGAGGTTTTAGCTCTCAGGGTTTCAACTTCAACGAAAGAAAGAAAGACGGCCGCAAAAAGAAAAGCAATTCATATTCAACAGAGCTAATAAAAGTTCTCAAACCGACATTAACAAAAGGACACCATGGAAATTAAATGATAATGGACATGGAGTCCAACTCTGTCTAGTAAAGGAAATATGATTGTCACTGTTCTGTAACGCTGTTCCATTAGAGTTTATGAAGAGCAGGAAGACGGCACAAAGGAAGCTGTCACCGCACGCTGGAGAAATATGACCTCCATTAACAGTGTGCAGGATAATATGAAATACTACATTTAAACAGACTGCCTCCCTTCATGAACAGCTGCTTAATCATCAGTTTGAACAAATCAGACAAACAGTCACAGATGGGTGAGAGATGCAGGACCTTCAGGAAGGGGAAGTGGGCCAACATGCTGGACACCCTCTCTGCATTGTGTCCTTCATTCAGGAAGTCCAGCTCCAGGGGCATGTTCTTCTTGGCCTCCTCCACCAACCACATGAAGGCGAAGTCAGGGAAGAGCCAGTGGACCGCCCTCACCAACACCTGGAACACACAGCAGAGCAGGGGGGCTGGAACTAGGGCAGGTGGTTCAGTACCTGCCTATACATGCTTTGACTTCCAAGTCCTCACCACCAGGAGTACTCAGCTCACCGAGGTGTTTCTCCCTCCTCCATCACTTCTTAGTGACTCCAGAATGCAGGAAGAACCAGCCACGTATATTTAGCTTGAAGCTAACGGAGACTGATGCTAACAGCAGCTAAACTGTCCAGGAACGTCTGGTCACCACCTCTCCAGGGGGTCTGGTGTGATCCAGGTCTCCTGGATCCAGATGAGGATCAGGGATCCACTAACACTTGGACTGGAGATCAGAACTAACTTGAACCGTTCACAGATTTTAGTCACAAAGAAGAAGTGAAAACATCTACGTGAGCTGAAGAGAGCTACGCGCGAGTACTTGGAATACACAGCCGGACTTGTTCATTATGTGTTCTCTGCTCAACAACCACAGTCTTACTTCATCTTACAGTGACCAACTGACAGCAAAACCAACTTCAGTTTCAGTTTCCTAAAGGTCATGTGATGTAGCGAAGTCTGTCCTCCTCACTAGTACTAACCTGCTGAATTGTAGTAACATAATAGTACTAGTACCCAATTGTACTACTAGTACTACTACCTACTCGGCTTCAAAGATGATCATTATCCCAAAATAACTTCCTAAATCTGAATGTCAGGTACCATGAGAGCAGAACTGGACTGACCGACCACGGTGGAACTGTTGCAGGTTCCTGATGTGGAACCTGAGTGCTGTCTCACCTTCACTGAGGAGCTGAAGCATCAGAACATCCAGCTGGCACTCACGCCACTCACCTCCATCACCATGATGTCCTTGGAGCTTTGTTTCTGGACTTTGGGGTGTTGGACCTTGATTGCCACCATCCTCCCATCATGCAACACGGCCTTGTGGACCTGAGCCAAGGAGGCGGCACCCTGAGGCTTCTCTTCGAAGGAGACAAATAAGTCGGACAGCTGCAAGACGGGGGGTAACCAGGTTATGGTCTGACAGGTTTAAGGAGATGATTGTGGGGGTGAAAACACTAATAAATCAACAGCAATGGCCGACAACGCTGAGTCTTCTGGACGGGGCTGCTGGCTCACCTGCAGCGGGACCCAGGTCTGTGTGAACCTGGACTCTTAGAGCAGCTCCGTGTAGACCTGCAGGTCCGACAGATCCCCCAGCAGCGGTGCGTTAGATTCTTGCTACCTTGATGACCGCTAACAGAGTTTTGACTCATTCTTAACCAGAAGCGCTGCTTCCGGACACGTCACCCCATCATTCTGCCAACCCCCCCACGCTGACCCCAAATCACAAGACATCCTACAGCGATCATCAGACCCAGGAAGACGCTCTACTGGACGAACGCTAACGGTGCCGTTTCTACTGACTGAAGAAAACCTCTTTGATGGATTTTTCACTGAAAAGGACCAACAAGATAAAGAAGTCCTTTACCAAGATCAGCAGCGGAGTACAGATGAGCTGGAGTAATTATACACCGAGTACCTCGAGTGTACCCTGAGTACATATGCTCCTCTGCTACTGGCTTCTCATCACTAATTACTGTGTGGGTTCTAGGGTTAAAGACAACTCCCCAGGGACCCACAGTCATCGAAACAGACTCATTGTGTGCAGGGGAGGCTCCGCCCACTGCCACCGCACAGGTATAAATGTGTTCATTACACAAACCAGAATTCGCACCTCACTGTTGTGTGTCGCCGACTTTTGTGATTTGAGCGACATGATGTCAGAGCCAGAATAGAAATGTTGGGTCTTGGTGAGCTGATCCAGACCTGATTCTTCTCTTTCAAAAATATTGGAAAATTCTCACCAGGAGCCAGATGGCGCCCATGAGAGCGGGCATTGGATGGACTGGATTGACTGTTGGGGAACTGAGCAACATTCTTCCAGTGACGGAGTTCTTTGGGAAGCAGTGGGGTCTGATAAACCGCAGTACTTCCTGCTCCTCGTATCCTCCCAGCTGGAGGCCGAATCATTCATCACTGCCATCGTCCTCCACCGAAAACAGAAAATACAAACCAAAATGTCTTCTGATCATAAACTTCAGATGCAGACGCCTTTTCTTCTCTAAAACACAACACTGGTCACACACGTCTGTGTCGTGTGGTAACAGCGAAGTCCTGTGGTCCCGAGGTTCTTCACGTGTAGGAGAGACGCAGGATAACACACCCATCAGTCTTAGCTCATCTGCTGTTGCCGACGAGGGACCAATGAGGCAGCAAACCCAGTGGTGGCAAACAGAGAGAGGCTGCGGCGGTAAGCAGCTACAGCCGACTAACGCCGCTCCGAAACACTCCAACAAGTAGTCGTGTGTCCCAGGTCATATTGTACTTGTACATATCAGTAGATCTAATTTGGCGTTTAGAACTGCTCGTGTATCATTTAAAAGTGTGCCATTCATCTTCACTTCATTTTGTCTGCAAATGTTGGAATCAGGCGACGGAGTTCTATTTTTAGCCCTCAGCCGCCATTTTGTATGATCCAGTTAAGGGGTGTTGCTACCCCGGGTCAAACTAAATTAAACCTTCATCTTGACAAAGCTACTTTCTTGCAACTACTAACTTATTTTCTCCCTGAAGTCAACTTCTCAGCAGGCCTCCTCCTACACTGGTATCTCCCCTAATTCCAATTCCTCTTATTCCTAGAGTGGACCATTCATCTTACGCAGTACCTCGAAACATGTTGGAAATGATGAATACTCCTGCAAAAGTACCACAATCATGTCTCCCCATGCAATAAACCCCCAAATATGACTGTTTAGTTTGTGTTGGGGAATCTCATCTTTATACCTCTACCGGGGGGGGGGGGGGGGGGGTTATTCCCAGGCTGTTTGTAGCTCGTGAAACATGAAAAGAGGCTAATTTGAACATGCAGGCCCATCAGGTAGGGGCTCACGCTAGAAGATGCCACCCAATGATAAATTATGCAACAGCCAGGGAGCCTGTGTGGGAACAGCTGAGTTATTCATTATGCAAATATGCTAAATGGAATGAAATTGTCTGAGCGCAGTATGACGACGAGCACCCAATGGGACCTGACATGCAAAAAGTGGCTTCATGGGTTAAGAAAATGTGTAATTTCTCAGATGGAGGTGTCACGTGAAGCAGCAGTGAGAAATTCAAGAGCCGCTAGTCCAACAAATGGCCCTTAAAAGCACGACAAGATAAAAAGGCTCCTTTTAATTTCATTTATTATCATACTAAAAAACAAAAAATAAAAGTAGCAGCTGTTCCAGTTGAAACGTCCAGGCCGAGTCAACAAGAGCAGCAAACACGTGTGTGAAAACACGTCAGAAATCAGGACGGTCTTCAGTGCTGGCAGCTGGACTGTCAGAGGCTGCTGCAGATTTGTTAGCTGCAGTAATAAATAATAAACAATTCTGGGCCTTTTGTGTAAGGCTGCCGATGTGCGGCTCCGGTGGTGGACCAGCGGATGGCCTGCAGCCTCTCCTAGCACCCAGTCACTGGCTATGCTAATCTCAGCTGTTAATAAACATGCTAATGTGTGCGCGTGGGTTCTGCTCCCAGAGGGCAGAACTGCACTGACATACGTTCTCTAAAATGAGTTATGGCACAAATAAAATGGCCCCCAAGGCGTCGCAGTTGGATGGCAACACACTGGTGTCTGTGTCAGCATGGCGAGGTGGCGGCCGGCCACATCCCCAGCTGGAGGAAGTCACATAAATCATTCCAGCTTGGAGGGGTAGAAATTAGAGACGGTATCAAAGCCTCCACTCTGAAAACTCTCGTATGTAAGACTGAGGATCTGGTGGCGACGGACGCGTCCATGTTCTATGTTCTTCATCTGTCTTCAGACATCTGATGAAGGCTCTATTCACTTCCTCAGATGGAACTGTTGCCGTTTCCTGCCGTCCACAGGTGAGAGGTTCTTTGATTGGCTACACTGCATTTCTGCAGGAGGCCCACTGGGTCTCTTGGAGGACTTGGTTCTGTGGTCTGATCAGAGATACACGTTCCCCTGGCAACAGAACACTAGGTGAAGTGTTCCATACGTTCCAAGTGATTGACAGGGGAAGTCTCTCTCTTCTGTTGTGGTGTCATGTGTTTTCTCGTGTTTTTTAATTTCTTTTTTTTTCTTTGGTGCTGCTGGAAACCAAACTTCCCCTTGAGGGTTGGAACCTGTCTGAACTGAACTGCTGTACAGGAACACCCGAAGAATCCTGGAGTCTGGGCTCAAAACTTCAATACACTCAAAGTACCACAACAAATCCTCCTCCCATCACCTGACTGCTAGTTAGCCTAGCAGCTATGGACACTCGCAGTGGGGGGGTCAGCAAAGCAAGACCTGCCTTCATAGAACCACAGGTGTGAAAAAGCTGAGTGGCGACGTGGTAACGGAGACTGAAGTACAAAACCTTCATTTTCAACATGGCCGACACAGGAAGTGACCTTTGTGTGTGCTATGATGCTGCACAACAAGAAGGTTCTGACCCAGTCAAGGTGACCAACGCTGAATGAACGAGGGAATCAGCAGCGCTGAAGGAGACAATTTAGTTTGTTAGCAACTTTCTTGGTGAGGAATCGGATCATTGAGGATTCTGGGTCCCGTCCCAGTCAGCAGCACCAGGACCAGGACCCGCTACATTAGCTCACACACAAATTTGGTTTCTGAGGAATTTCTTACCTGAAAAATCGTCAGCAACTTTGACATCAGAGTCGTTCAGGCCCAGGTTCAGAGCTGGGCTTACCAGGTTCTGGGCCGGCTCTGTTTTCTAATGATAAACAACCTGGTTCAGTTCTGGGTCTGTTTCCACCCGTACTTGTGAGGACTTCCACGATCCGCAAACACGATGATTCAGGTAAAAAAAAAAAAAAAAAAAAAGCGTCATCGTGTGAGGATAAGTGACCCAGCGGTCCGAGCCAGGCGGTTCACATCATGGCTTCTTGTTGCTGAGGTTGATAACCACCAGACGTGCGACTCTTACACACCACAACCAGTAGCCACAACACACGGGTGCATCCTTCTGTCACGCCTTCAAACCAACAATATCCGGCCTGCAAAAAAATCTGTGAGGATGACATATTGCACAGGCTGGCCTTTCAGCGGTGTCGGTGTCGGGAGGAAATGACAGCCATAAGGCGAGGCTGTCCAAATCCACACACAGTGGGAATACATATGCCATCCTGAAAGGTGCTGAAAACAGCGCCGCACTTCAGTACTCTGATATGAAAATATCTAACAGACGCGTGCATACATACACAAAACAAGCATGTGTGCACTCAAACGGAAACGATGCTGGAGCTGACTCCAGAGCAGCCTGGCGACGCTCATCAGTGTCACTTCTTCTGCCGACACTCCAGCGGGAGGAGGGCTGATTCATTCGGCTGCTCTTTGGAGGCAGAGCACTTTTATTACCGCCTTTTCAGGGATAATGACATTCCACCAAGAAACAGGAGGAAATTAACTGAATTCAAACCTCCGTTTAAAAAATAAAGCTGATAATGTGAATCCAACAATGTATCTCATGGCTGTTAGGGGAGTAAGTTGATTCCTAAAGTCAGACAGGGACCAACGATCCGTCCAAGTGAATCACTGGGGGGCAACAGGACGTTTCATTGACAAGGAGCTCCACACGAACCTGGCAAACACAGTCAATCGACAGGTAACCAGCCAGTGGAGGGAGCGTTGAGGGTGTGTGAATCACTTGGAGGTCATTCCTACTTTACACCTCTTATATTCAGTAACCTCTGCATGCTTGGAAATAAAATAAAAAATGTACACAAAACCAAAATTCATAAAACATGAAAGTGCAGCAGGGGGGACCGACCTCCTTGCCCAGGTCCTCTCTGATGACCTGCTGGATCTCCTCCATGCTGCTCTGAGGGGCCCGGCTGTGCAGCACCTTCAGCGTGGACGTGTACTCCTGCGGGAGGAGGTAGTCCAGAGCACCCAGGTGCTGGCCCACCTTGATGAAGGTACCACGGTTGGCGCAGCACAAATCTCGAAGACGCTCCGCCGAGCGGCGATGAACCTACAACACACACATCCAGTTACTGCTTGTGCAACTTCGGTTAAACACACTGCACCTGGCTGCCTCACACCTGTGACGTGTGCAATGACAGGAGAGTTTCATCTCATCTAATCTGATGGAAGAGGGACATGGCAGACACAGGGTTAACCCTTCCATGTCCTCACAGGAGATGTGATGAGGTGGTCATTCCCTCAGGAGAAAAACATCTACACGGACAACAAAGGAGACGGAAGTAGCCACTTCTGGAAAAAACTGTAGAACATTCCCAAACCCAGTTCTGAAGCAGTGTGAGGTTCTCATAGAGGACTGAGACGAGCTACAGTGGAACATCAAAGACCGGCAAGCACATGGCGAGCACACGGTGACCCGGAGAGCCCGAGATTGACAGATCATCTACAAAGAGCTTCTCTGAACCATGAAATCCACTCTTCCCTCAGTCTCAGCACGGCAATTATCCTGCTCTTCACTTCAGAACTTACAAATGAGCGAGTTTGTCAAAGGCATTAGAACCCATCCTCCAGAGACCACGGAACGCCTCTCCATCCGAACCATGGCTGCACACCTGAGCTGTAGCGAGGGATCCTGGCAATTTTCCCTCCAGTGTTACCTTATCTTTATCTTATATGAATCAAACTTCATGACTAACTACATGGTTTGATGACGCTTGAGAGGAAATCTGTGTTTCCTCCATCAGCTTCATCTCAGTGGAGCTGATGGCCTCCACCACCTCCCCTCAGAACTTCAGCCTGATGTTAGAGTTCAGAAACTCCCAGGTCTGTTTCCTGTCTCCTGACATCTTCGCCGACAGTCATCTGAGACGGTTGCTCTGGGTTACTGATTTAGATTTTTGAAAAATTAGTGATTAGAGTTAAACAAACAACATTGATCAATTCAAGACCAACTGTCAAGTCTCAGAGAGAGCGAACATTTACAAGTCAACAGAAACTAGCATCAAAGCCACTGATGTGTGTACCAGCTGGGGGTGATAATGGTTATGGAGAGCGCCTCTCCTGAGACCCGCGCAAATAAAAAGCCGTGAAATTAGCTCCCCTTAACCTCTGTAACCCCTCCCCACACACACACACACACACACACACACACACACAGAGCGCTCCTCCCAGGGGCTGTTTTACATGCGAGTCGTCTGGGCAATGATGACAAAGGTAGGACAGAAACAACTTCCACCGGCGCCGGCCGACTCCACTGACACCAGTTATTCCTGAGCTGGTTCAGAACCACGTCTGGCTGAGACATTCAGTTCCTGGTCGTAACAACGCTGTACCATTTAAGATGAAGCTCCTCACTTGGAGCTGCACGTCCAAAAGCTGCATTTAAATATAACCACTTTTTTGACACCTGAAATGAGAAAAGAATACATTGAGTCGTACCTGTAGTTGTAGTAGTACCTAGTACCAGCAGTACTTATACAAGTCTCTCCAGTTCAAGTTGAAAACTAAAAAAATATTGCTGAAGTCCATCCATCGTCATCTTCCGCTTATTCCTACACATTAAGGGTCGCGGGGGTGGAGCCTATCCCAGCATCTACGGCGAGAGGCGGGGTTCACCCTGGACAGGTCACCAGTCCATCACAGGGCCAACACATAGAGACGAACAACCATTCACACTCACATTCACGCCTACGGTCAATTTAGAGAATCAATCAGCCTCGTCCCCAAATTGATGTCTTTGGACTGTGGAGGAAGCTGGAGTACCAGAGAGAACCCAGCAGGAACAGGGAGAACATGGAGACTCACCCAGAAAGACCCCGTGCTGCAGCCGGGACTCGAACCCGGAACCTTCTTGCTGTGAGGCCACAGTGCTGACCACTGCTCCACCGTGCAGCCCATATTGCTGAAGTATCCTAGAAATTGTTCTTTATTGGGTTTGACAGTCAGAACCGCTGGCCTCCTTTAGAGGGCTGTTTTTTTACTACTTCACTTCTTTATTTCACCCTCCAAGTCCTCACTACCAGGAGTCCTCAGCTCACTGAGGTGTTTCTCCCTCCTCCATCACTTCTTAGTGACTCCAGGATGCAGGAAGAACCAGCCACGTATATTTAGCTTGAAGCTAACGGAGACTGATGCTAACAGCAGCACTGAACAGGGAGTTATTAGTCAATCATTTCATCAGTTAAATAAGAGCGCACACACACACACACACACACACACACACACACACACACACACAGGCTCGTTCACAGTGAACTGAACCAGAACTGCTCCAGTTAGTTCTGATGTCCAGTCATCGTGTTAGTGGATCACTGGAGACCCAGACGACCTGGAGAGTTGGTGAACGGACAATTTAGCCGCTGTTAAGACACTTTTTTTGAGTGAAGTGTCACTTTAAGTCTTAAAAGCTGTCCTCTTCTATCCACTCGCCATCCTCTTCTCCTTCACACTCCTTCCTACGACTCACAGGTGTCTGCACTTTATCACTTCTCTCGCCCACTTTAGTTTCCTCTCAAGGTTGTAAAGTGGGATTCTGCCTCCGTCTTCGTCCATCTTCTACAGCAGCCTCTCATCTGTTCCAACCAGGAGGACCGACATGCGTCTCCACCAGCTCAACCATCTGGTTTCTCAGTAGATGAGCTCACAGTCTCGTTCTTGCAGTGCTTCACACATGAGAGAAGAGTAGCAGCGATGTTCTCCAACACAACCTTGTCAACAAAGCTGACCTCCATGTCTCCCATTACGTCCCTCTTCACAGCCTGATCACCTGAAGACGTGTCAGAGAGCTGCACATGGCTGCCAGCCTCAGATTCATCATTGCTGCTCTCTCCCAGTAATCAGGATGCTTTGTCCTACAGAGGCGGGCTCACAGCTGGAGGATGACATCACCATGGCAATGATGAGACACACTGCTCTGGGATAGGCCAGGGCTGGCCACTGCCCCCGTGTATCATCCAATCAAATCAGACGTTGGTGAGCAAGACACGTGTTAATTTGTGCTACAACACAGAGATGAAGGCCTCTGGATTCTCTACACGCCGAGAGGAGAGGACGGTAAATACAAGGCTGGAGGGGTGAGAGTGTGTGAGTGTGTGTGTGTGTGTGTGTGTGTGTGTAGCATACTGTGTAATAGATGAAGGAAGTAAGATGGAGAAAGCTAAGATGGGGGACATGAAAAGAAGATGTATTTCAAGAAGTGAAAGAAAGAAGATTGAAGAGACGAAATGAAGCAATGGGCAGAAGATCACAAATATTAGGAGGTTACACAAAGCTAAGCAGCCAGAAACGTAGTGAAGTGATAGAAGATGACCTTCAGGGTTCCACGTTTATCAATGCATCATCACACTGGATTCTTTTCAGAACAATTAACCAAAGGTTCTAAATTCAGCTGCCAACCCTTGTAACCTGTAATGAACTTAGGCAAGAATGCAGACTGGTCCCCACAACACCAGTAACCCCCACTACCTCCGCTGGAACCAAGTCAAACACAAGGGAGGGGCCACCAATGGAAAGATGCCGTGCTGGAAGCTGCCGTGACGGCTGGAACCGTTAGCTAAACATTTGCAAAAAATTCTTAAGTAAACCCAAATATTCTTTTGTGATTCTCTCGTTGCAGCATCAATAAATACTCACAGCCTTGAGACACACAGATCATCAGAGTTCTTCATACTGAGTTATACTGCAGTAGTCAGTACATCACGTGAAGTATCTTTCAGCAGTAAACTCCCTTTTACTGCTGTGATGAAAGCTGTGGCCCGTGGGCTGCTCGTCCGTCCCAACGGCCGGTGGACAGCCGTCTGCTCCCGTTACAAACAGACGGCAAACTGTGTGTTTCCATTCTGCCTGTTGAGGGCTGCGGACAACCCAGAGATTGCACACAAGGTTCATCAGCACCACACAGATCCAGACCGGTTCCCATCCCCACAGGTTCTCCTCAGACAACCAAAGTAAGAACTGGATCGACTTGTAGCGGGACACACATGCCCCTCGTGTGGTCGATTCACCTCATGCTTCTGAACTCACACAGGCCGACCGAGAGGTGACCTGGGTTTCGTCTTCAGCCTCAGTCGTGATGTCATGATGGTCACTGGACTGTCAGGTTACAAACAGCAAACAGGCCAAAGTATCTCAGTGGTTCCAGGAGACTGACGCACGTTGATACGAGACCCTGAGTGAATTCTCCTCATCATCTGCCCTTGAGCCCGCGATGCTCTCCAGAGGAATGAAGGAGGCCTGGCGAGGAACAGGAGGAGCGATGCATGTCACGCAGAATCACTCCTCAAGACTCACTCATCGACAACCCCTCCTAATGCACCTGCGCCACTTGTATTGTTCTGCTGAAGGGACACCTGAACATTTGACCCTTCATCAGCTTGCTTTGAGTCTTGATCTCCAGACCGAACCAGTAGAACCACGCTCACATCCACCGCCATCCCCCAGTAGACGTCTCAGAAGGAGTCTTCCATCTCATGTCCTAGTTTAGTGAAGATCTGCAGGAGATCTGGTGGCGTGCGCCACGTCTGAGTGATGAAGGAAGTGAGACTGGTTGATCACCCACCCATGGAGATGTTAGCAGGAACCACAACACAACATCAGCTGATCCATAAAGACCTGGATCAGGGTCCCACCAGGACCAACGCCTCCAATAGTGGATGGTTGGGAGGGAAAGGAGTCAAATTTGTTGACTTTAGGAAGAATGAGGGATTCTGGCTGGTACTTCCCCAGGAGGGGGAACAGGAAGTACCAGCCAGAATCCCTCAAGCTTCCTAAAGAACCAGCCATTTGCTGAAATTAAGTTTGGAGAGTCGAATGTGTCACCAAGATGAATCTTCTAACAAGTGATGCTGACTGAAGGAGCGAGAGAGATCGCAGCCTCCGCCATTCACGTTGGTCGCTGCACACTCAGAATCTCACCGGCCACAGTGAAAAACCCACCATCAAACATGCTCATCACCAGTAGCAGACCAGACATCTCTGGACAAACTGGGGGGTTACCAAGCGCTCCAGTCGAACAACCCCCAGCATCATGGAGAATGCAACACTATACATGTTTCAGGTTGTACTGCTGCTGTTTCTAGAAATTATCACGAGTAAAAGTGTCCTTCAGGGCTGGAAGATGTCATATTTGTTCAATGATGGGATGGCGGTGCAGCGGGACGCCCGGCCTCCACGTCCTCGTTACGAATCAGGAAAACATCTCTGATAAAGATCCTCACAACAATCACAACTATCATTTTAACGGCTTTTCCCATAAAAATGAGAATAATATTGTAAAAATGAACATTTCCTCTAACATCTCAGCTCATATTGCAAACCAGTCGCTCTCATCACAAAAGGTTGCCAAGTGTTGAGAACATCAGTGGACATGCAGACCAAAGCCAAGTGGCGGGGCCGGAGGTAGACGTGGGGGTGTGGCATCTGTGCCCCGACAACAACACAATATGTCTTCCAAATACTCAGCATAAATACCAGTGTGTTAAAGTATAGTGGGAGACAGAGGATGAGCTGGTTCTAAACTGGGAGCCCAGCTGCCGTAATTGATTTCTGCTGCAACACCGAGGCTAAATGACTGGGATTAGTGGACTATGAACAAGGCCTATTTATTATTGGGATGCTCATGATTAGCTCGTTACTCAGCTCACTGGGGCTCATCTCGCCGCCTGTCACCCGGGAGAGGGCCACTGTGAGTGGATGTGTGTTTGTGTGAAGATTTAAGCCTGTGTAGTCAATAGTCTGCGTTCACCAGTATTATAGCAGTGAAGCCTGAGGAGTTAGCGGCGCCATTCACAAGAAATCCCCCAGCGTTTCCTACAATGAAACAGAATGTATGGTATCTAAATAGAGTGGGGCTCAGCTCAGGCCCCTCTGCTGCGCCGCGTCTTAAGAATGTCATTTATTTCAACAGTAATACAACAAGGTGGGAAAAATACAGGCAATTTTTTTATCTCTTCCAGCAGCCCAGTGTCGTAAGCCCTGGCTCTGCTTCTCCCACTGTGATGAGAGGAACACCAAAATATGTGGCTCAAGTGACGAGGGACAGAGACGGGGCGTTGTCTCCCCGTGATAGTCCACTCCCCTGTGCCGGTCCAAACACTCACCATCCAAACTCCGAGGCGGGTGTTCAAGTGCTTGACTAACTTCACGTCCGTGAGCCTACAGAAACCAAACCTTACAGGTGGGCTGAGCAAGTGCTTGGTGCTCTGACATGCTAATATGCTAGCTAGCTGGCTAGCCAGGTCTCATCAGCGATGAAAATGCAGCAAACGCTGACTGGAACATGAGAACACCTTTTGAGTCACGCCTGGTAGAAACACACCCGGTCCAGACACGTTGCTAACTACGAACGAGCACCGCCCAGAGGGCCAAAGCTGATGTCCGGTCCAACTCTAAGATGGCGTCGCCTTGGCTGAGAGGAACCCGTCCAAGCAACTGAGACGCTTCACACCCTCAATCCAGGATTTTTCCTGCTTTTAATTGTGAAGAGCACAAAAGAGAATTGAAGTTGTTGAGGATAAAAACCTCAACGTGTGATCTGACTGACCTATGAAATGGGAGAAGCTCTCCAGAGGCCTGCGTGCTCACATTTGTGACAACTTCATTGACAGAGATGACGTGGGAGGTTTCACCGTCCAGTTCCACCCACTTGTTTCAAACATGTACGGAGCAGGTTCCTACTCAAACCAACGCTCCCAGAGACGGCCGATGAAAACGTCTGCAGCGAAGCACTGGGGCGAAGCGCTGTTGGGAGCGTTCACACCTCAGGGTTTACTTTGTTACTTTGCTCTTAAATGAGGTCCCGTCCAGAAACGGATCTCATTCCAGCCCTGACGCAAGCGTTGCTGATCAGGTCGTGTTTGTCGGCACGAGACACAACACACGCGTGATGCGGCGCTGGCTTGTTTACAGCCGCCATGATTAGTAGTCTGGAATGATGAGGCTTGTGTGTGATGAATGGCTTTCAGACGATCTGCTTGCTTGTGTGCAACTGAACCTCAAATAGGTTTGTTTGTTGCGCCCTAACTGGTGCTCTGTTGGACCAGTTAGGGCGCAACAAACACGCCATTTTTACATATTTATATATATTATGTTATTATATTGTGCTGCACTCGCGTCATTTAAGACCTGCAGGTTCAGTCTTGGCCAAGCCTGGATTAAAATATGTAGGCGGGGTGTCAAGACTGATTTTGAATCAATTTAAATCTGCTACATTTGTTATGATAGGCCTGTGTGTGTGTGTGTGTGTGTGTGTGTTTGCTGGATGTTATCTGATGATATTTGACCTACATCAGTGGGGAGAATTGTGATGAGCCGTTTTTCCGTGTGACGTTAGATTTCTCCTGCGGTTTGATGAACATGGATTATTAGGCCCCGCCGTGTGACGCCACATCAGAATATCATGACATCCATCTTTTGTCATCCAAGCGTGGGAGCCCTGGACTGGAGGCTGGCCTGCGACTATGTAGAAAGATACTTGTGCTGAAACCGTTCTATGTGATGGGTTGTGTGGAGGTTATATGAATAAACTGGCGCTGTCCTGCAGGTTCCAGCAGCAGAAACCATTTGAGGTTCATGTCTGGTCTCTGCTGCCGTTGAAAGATTATGGCTTGACTTTGCTTTCGCTGAAAGGAAAACATGAAAACCATTACTGGAGACACTTCATATTTTTGTCTGATGTTTTGTCCGTCCCAAACAGAAAATCTACAATTTAATTGAAATTATCATGCCTCAAGAAAACATTCCAGCACAACTACAATCTTCAAAGTTGCACTGCTGTACGGTCTGCATATGTTGTCTGGTTTTTAGTGCCACGAGCAGTTGTTGAATACTTGAGATTAAAAATTTGCAGAGTCTGGAAAATAAAAGCTGCCTTTTAATTATGACACACGTTTTAGTGGCTACTCTTTGAAAAGCACTGCCGTGTCGGCCGAAGCACCAGCTGCTGTTGGTTTCTGCCCGCCATGCCGCCCCAGTGTCTTTGCCCTGGGTGGGGCGGACGGAACAGTGGTGACAGAGGAACGGAGTATTTGTACTGCAGTTGTTGTCGCTGGAGATTAGTGTGTTGGTGATGATCTAACTACAGCAGGCAGCTGGGAAGCAAATGTTAAATGTTCCCTCCACTCCAGGCCCCTCAAGGATTCTCCTGCCGCTGCACACTTGTTTGGCTGATAAGCTGCTGACACAAGCTTGTCAAGGTCAGCAGTTATCTAGCTCCGCCCCTCTATTTACATTGTGTCCCTCAGAAGAGCCGCAGCTCAACGAGCAGTGATGGCCACTTATCTGAGCTGAGCACCCTCCTCTCCTCTGGGAGGACAGACCTGCTGATCTCCCAAGGAAGCAGACAATGCTGACCTCTCCTGGTGGGAGAGGGAAGTGCACTCCTGAGGATCTCCTGGACGCTGTTGATCTCAATCTATACACGACTACACTGGAGTATAGTTTTATATCCTGCTGCTTCATTTTTAACACACGTTATGCTGGCACTGCTGCATTTCAGAGGGAAGTATTTTTTCCTCTAAAGGGAACAGATTTCTTTGACGGCCGAGATCGACACTTAGGGGACGAGCAGCACTTTGTTTCCTGCCTCAGGATCGTCTGACAGTCTGAAATTCACAAACAATAAACTCCAACCAAAACCCAACACTCAAAAAGAAAAATGAACCGCCATATTAAAGCGACTCTTGAGTCCACTGGGATGTTTTCCTCTTGCATGACTTCTTCATCACTTCCACAGGCCCCTGATGGAGATCCCTGACAAGCTGAACTCAACTTTAGGTTAAGCTGAACCAAAACAAGCAGCCGTCAGTAGGAGGTTCTGCAGGCTGCTCCACTCTACAAGCCCCGCCCCCTCCCAGCTACCTAGGTTCACGTGTATCCCTGTCATGATTTAACCACTGACAAGCTCAGACTGCTGGGGATTCAGGACCCCTCCAGGGACCATTTGATGACCCCTCCTGGGATACCGGCCGACCGCAGCTTTAACCTAATAGGAAATCAATTTTAGACCAATTCCAACTCTGCCGCTGCATCAGATCTAGCGACGGGTCTCTGGAGTGAACCTGGATGGTCTCAGACGCTGGAGTCGGCTGGATGTTGGAAATCTAAACGTCAAATAAAGGACTGATTATCACTGTGGCAGACGCCACGAAGAGAGAAGCCAGACTAATCAGCCTCCCCACGGCGCTGTCACGGCCCGTGACAACCTCAGACAGAGTCGCTGGGGTACGGCTGCACGACAACTCTTTATCTCTAACCTTGGGCTGGTTCTAAAAGAGAATTTGCATGATACTGAGCAGATGCACAGGGTGAATCAGCATTTTTAGTCTCCCTTTCATCTCAGTCATGAAAAGCCACTTTCAAAATGGCCGCTTCCATAAATCAGCTCTACGCTCCTGCCTCTTTCTGCTGCAGCTGTGGAGGCAAAGCGCTCATTAGACATCAGGATCTATTTGTCCTCACTGTCACCAGTTCGTCGTATCCCTCCCCCTGAAATAAGCATGTGCGTTGTAGAGCGGCAGCCTCGTCTCCTCCTAACGCCGCTTTCTACATGCCTACAATTAAATATTGAGGCCAACAACAGGTCCACAAACGTCAGTGCTAAACCCAGGGTGAGACTGACAGTTCGGTATGAACTGTAACTTATCTGACTGATCACATCATGCGTTTGGCTCCCGCGCTAGCGGGCAGCTCTGCAAAGGTCTCTAGGATGCTGCGCGTCCAAGATGTTCCGTGTGTTCTTTCAGAACGAGCCAGCATGAAGTGACGGTGCAGCAGCGAGACCCTGCTGAAGCTCCAAATGGATTTGTTCTTGATTGTTTGTCTTGAATTTCACTGTTGGATTACAGTGTGATTCTGTGCTGACAGCGGACAACAACCTAAGGAGCCCATGAACAGGTTCCTGGCCAGTTTAGCTGCTGTTAGCATCAGTCTCCGTTAGCTTCAAGCTAAATGTACATGGCTGGTTCTTCCTGCATTCTGGAGTCACTAAGAAGTGATGGAGGAGAAACACCTCAGTGAGCTGAGTACTCCTGGTAGTGAGTACTTGGAAGGAAAATACATTTTTGGGTGAAAAAGTCATTTAAATTAATTTCTGTACTTAGCAGAGGGACATCAAGAAAATCTCTACATTTTTTAAATGAAGCATTTTGGTTTAGTTTTATTATATTTAACTTTTTGTAGTAACTGTTTTTTGGCTAATTTCTCTCTCCCCCCCTTCAAGGCTTTCATGCATTATTCATGCACATTTAGTAAGCTACATTTAATTTCCCAATCAGCTGTTGGCATGGCTTGTAATGAGATGCTAATAGTTGAGGAGCCTGAACTCCGGGGGAGGGGGGGGGGGCAGTAGGGAAAGAGAGAGAGGTTTCTCGAATTGCTTAATCAGACCCCTGATAAGAACCATGTCCATCAGCAGCCCTCAGCCGGCTCTTAGACCTCCTTGTTTGCTTCTATTGATGTGTGGTTTTAATGTTTTGTTATCTTTTGTCTTTTAATCTGGAGAGAGAGCAACATGACAGACATGAGAGAGGCCAGAGCCACATGACAGACATGAGAGAGGCCAGAGCCACATGACAGACATGAGAGAGGCCAGAGCCACATGACAGACATGAGAGAGGCCACAGCCACATGACAGACATGAGAGAGGCCAGAGCAACATGACAGACATGAGAGAGGCCAGAGCCACATGACAGACATGAGAGAGGCCACAGCCACATGACAGACATGAGAGAGGCCAGAGCCACATGACAGACATGAGAGAGGCCAGAGCCACATGACAGACATGAGAGAGGCCAGAGCCACATGACAGACATGAGAGAGGCCAGAGCCACGTGACGGACATGAGAGAGGCCAGAGCAACATGACGGACATGAGAGAGGCCAGAGCCACATGACAGACATGAGAGAGGCCAGAGCAACATGACAGACATGAGAGAGGCCAGAGCAACATGACAGACATGAGAGAGGCCAGAGCAACATGACAGACATGAGAGAGGCCACAGCCACATGACAGACATGAGAGAGGCCAGAGCAACATGACAGACATGAGAGAGGCCAGAGCAACATGACGGACATGAGAGAGGCCAGAGCAACATGACGGACATGAGAGAGGCCAGAGCAACATGACAGACATGAGAGAGGCCAGAGCAACATGACGGACATGAGAGAGGCCAGAGCAACATGACGGACATGAGAGAGGCCAGAGCAACATGACAGACATGAGAGAGGCCAGAGCAACATGACAGACATGAGAGAGGCCACAGCCACATGACAGACATGAGAGAGGCCAGAGCAACATGACAGACATGAGAGAGGCCACAGCCACATGACAGACATGAGAGAGGCCACAGCCACATGACAGACATGAGAGAGGCCAGAGCCACATGACGGACATGAGAGAGGCCAGAGCCACATGACGGACATGAGAGAGGCCAGAGCCACATGACAGACATGAGAGGCCAGGGCAACATGACAGACATGAGAGAGGCCAGACACTGTATGGGATGAGGTATTTTCGTGTCCAACAGGAAGTTATCACATCTGTTTTCCCCCTGATGACCTTTAATGACCTCCATGACCTCTGTAGGCTCCTCTAGACTCTTGTTAGTAACCCAGGTTTTTAAGACTCCACCACTCCACCATCCACCAGTCTGGTGTTTACTGGTGGATCTGATGTAGAACTGAACCTCCACCATCCACCAGTCTGGTGTTTACTGGTGGATCTGATGTAGAACTGAACCTCCAACATCCACCAGTCTGGTCTTTACTGGTGGATCTGATGTAGAACTGAACCTCCACCATCCACCAGTCTGGTGTTTACTGGTGGATCTGATGTAGAACTGAACCTCCAACATCCACCAGTCTGGTGTTACTGGTGGATCTGATGTAGAACTGAACCTGCTAATATCTTCAGCTGCTGGGAACCACACACTTGAGTTCAGGTCTCTGACCTGTAGACCAGGAACCAGACCTTCTACCCGGAGAACTTAGTTACCAGTGTCTGGACTCCTTCCTGTGCTAATGGATGAAATGTTTGAAAGAAATCTGTTATTTTTAGCCAGCAGGGCTGGAACCCCACGAATGTCCCCTTTTCTCTGTGACTGAGTGTAAACAGATTCCGTTTCTGCAGTTTTCTCTCCTGGCTGAATCTCCTGCATGGTTTCTGTGTGAACGCGGAACCGGAACAGGATGTGGCGCCGCCAGCCGACGCAGCCTCAGGCTGGCCCACTACCACCGTCCTTGCTGTTGATACCAGCGGGCCCTGCAGGGGGCAGTCTGCAGGGATGAGTGATCTACTTGTGACCCACATCTTCAAAGTTACTGATCCAGGTACTCCAGACCTGCTTGGAGCCTCAGCTGTGGCTCCTGCTGTGGTCTTCTCTTATCGCAGCAATCACACTCCAGAACCAGCAGCAGTCACTTATCTCCCTCTCACGCCTGTTCCCACTCGCTGGCCAACTCCTCTGGAGATGTCACCTCCCTCCACCTTACGTTCATTGACGCCCGTTGAAAACTGCAGTATTGCTGTCACTAAGAAAATTAAGTCTAAGTTGGTACCATGAAATCTGCAACGAGCGTACATCTGTATCTTTTCTGGCCATCGACACCCCTCCAACATTTACACCACATTCCACAGCCGGTCGTGACATAATCAGGAACCCCTCATTTCAACTGGTGAAGAGGTTCTCAGTGTGGAAACACACAAGTGATTGGAACCCTTCAAGAACCCTGAACACTATCAGGAGGCTAACAGCAACATGAAGCTATCAGGGGCGTGAAAACAAACCGAGGTTTGCATGTGAAACGCAATTTTTGGGTTCCACGAGGAACATGTACTGAGAACCATGAATGATTTTATTCCTTTCAGCTCCTTGTGAGTGTCACATACTGGAGACGTTTTTCTCCTGCACAGTTAATACAAAACAAACCCGCCTGAAACCTCAAATCCACAACACAAACCAAACTGGGCCTGTTGAGCTGCTGCTCCCTTGTGGCAGTGGAGGCTCATAGCAGGTAGCAGGAGGGGCTGGGGACTGTGGCTTCACTAAAGTCACAGAACGAATGCACAGCCATCTCGAGTCCTCTACCATTCCAATATCGGTCACCTGATCTTCAAGCAAACACGGACATGAGCTACAGTAACAGTCCAGGTGTTGCTAGCGTAGTGCTCAGCCCGCACACACACCCCCTTCTGGGCGAGTGTGGTTCTTCCCTCTTGTTGTCCAGACTAATGATGATCATCTACAGCGAGGAGCAAAGGTCAGTACGTTCCCAGGCTACACAGAACGTGATAGCAAGACACGTTCCTGCTCTAACTTGCTGACCTCCATGCCTGTTCTGTGACACTCTGAGCGGCTGAGAACGGCGACTCGTTCCACCCGAGGCCACCTTTGATGAGCCTGAAAGAACTGCTCAAATGGCCTTTGAGGGCGGTCCTCCGAGTGGCAGGCAGCTGCCAAGCGGTGGGGGCGACACTTCCACGAGAAAATCAGATTCAGACGCTAGAGTTCATTAACTGAGCAGTCAAATGGCTCTGTGACAAAAAGGTCAGAGGGCACCGACATAACGGCACCTGGCACGAAGCCCTGGGGACATGATCGCCTCTGGTTTGTGGGGTCATGACCTCAGCGCGTCGGCCCTAGCGCAGGTTGATGCAGGCCCCCCAGCAGCTTCTTCTCCTCCTACAAACGCAGACTCGTCCTTTCCTCTGACCAGTAACACAAAA
>NC_141336.1:26398026-26485526 GCF_037954235.1 Aulostomus chinensis
GGGATCATGTTGCGTGGACGACCCAAGAGGAGATCAAGTGATGGACAAATGGGTGCTGACTGGAGACACACAAGACAAACACTTGAATGCTTTGTCGAACAGAAGAAAAGCAGATAAACAACTTCATTTCCTGTGTAACCTTGATGCTGGAAAACTACAAATATGGCGGGTTTGGAGGCCTATCATCCATGTGCAACCATGTTTTGACTAAGTGGTCGGCTGCGATGATGAGGACCCGCTGTGGCATCTCTGCTCCTGTTCCCAGGGTTTGAATACTAACATCCAAGCGTCAAGACTGAGAGCTTCCCACCTCTCGCCCTGAACACGGTGCTGATCGATAAGCAACACACTGCTTTCACAATTGCATACAAATAAAGTTTCCTCTTTACTCTCCAACAGAGACCATGTTTATTTTTCACTGGTTCCACATTGAAGACGCTCAGCTAAACCACCAGCAGCTGATCAGCTCAGCTGGTAAAAGGCCTTTGATGTTTGACCCAAACTGGAGGACTTCGCTTTTCCTGGTGAGACACTGGTAGCAAACCACTCAGTTCACATGTTGGGTACTTAGAACCGTGTGGCTGTGTGCACTAGTGTGGCTCTGCCAGGAGTTCTTCATAGCACTCAAGACCCAGATGAACCCAGTACCTCCTCTAGTGGACACACACACACTTGGTATAAGCGTCAGATAAATGTAGTACTTCCTCCTCTAAAGAAGCTCAAATATATCACCAGACTTTTGGTCGGGACAAACATTCTGACCCTCCAGTTTAAAGTGATACTTCACCCAAAAAAGGTGTTTCTAAGTACTTTCAAATGGCGGTCTGGAGTTCTCAAATACATTCACATGAATGAGTGCACTCAAGTTGGTTCCCCTGGTCCTGGTCCTGAAAATGTTCTAGTTCTGATCTCCACTCTGTGTTAGTGGATCACTGGTCATCCAGCTGGATTCACGAGACCTGGATCACACCAGACCACCTGGAGAGTTTCGGAACGAAGGTTTCTGGACAGTTTAGCTGCTGTTAGCTCTTAGTCTCTGTTAGCTTCAAGCTAAATATATGTTGCTGACTCTTCCTGCATTCTGGAGTCGCAAGAAGAGTTGAGGAGGGAAAACCACCTGAGTGGTGAAGTGTCACTTTAAGGCAGAGGGATGAGAGAGTGCTGCAAAGCATCTAACCCTTAAACGCCAGCTACAGCTAACAGGTTTGTGCGACATTCGCCTAAGTGAATCACGAGAGGATACACACAGGGGAGTTCCTCTTCCTCCCTGACCAGGAACTTGACCAACATTCATGCGTCTGCTCTGTCAGAGTTGAGCTGTGCGACAGCGTTGCTCTACTCCACAGCAACGTTCACCCTCCCCGGAGTGATCTTCAGAGGGTGTTTGGAACACGTGGTGGAGAAGTAGGGTCTCAGGGTGCCGCTCCACTGCCTTTTAAACCTGTAGATCAGAGTGTTGTCGTTGGCATCAGAGAAGGTCAGACAGCCTCTCTCCCAGTCCAGCTGAACTCGGACTCGGCGTGGCCTTCGTCTCAGGGTGAGGGTGTGGCCAGGAGAGGCACAATACTCCCCAGAGGAGAGGGACACCGTCCACAGACCACCAGCGGGGTCAGAGTCTGAGGCCGTGCTAGACCTGTCCTTTCTGCGGACGGTCTCGCTGGCCACACCGAGGGACCAGTCACCGTTGTCTCCCACCTCCACCTCCCAGCTGTGCCTCCCAGAGCTGAAGCCCTCAGAGCCCAGGATGCTCTGTAGCCTCACAAACCTCTCTGGGTTGTCTGGAAGAGGCTGCTCCTCACACACCAGCACGCTGGACAGGTCAGGAGACACGCTTAGACGTGTCGAGCCCGTGTTTGGGTCCAAGGTCACCGGAACTGAGGAATACAATAATAAGAAGAAGAATGCATTTTATTTATAAGGCGTCTTTCAAGGCACTCAAGGTCACCGTACAACAATTAAAATACAAGTAATACGATTAAGACATAGTTCGAATAAAAAACAAGTAAAAGCACGGAGCTGGCAGCAGAACACCGAAGACATCAGTGACAGACGGCGCCTGGACACAGAGTTTCAAAGTGACGACGCGCACCAACTACGACTCCATGATGTCTGACAGTGGTTCTGGACGGGTCCAGAAGTGGCTGCGCGGCTCAACTCCTGAGCAGGTACTGCCCCCTCAGCAGGTGAGATGCTAAGCGCTCTATGGGCCGTCACTGACTTTGCCGTCAGCTGTGGTATTTCTTTAGTAAAGAGGAGAAAAGCATGTAAAAAAGCAAATGGGGCTCACAGTACTGGATGAGCTTCATCATGTTCTCCCAGACGCGGTGCTGAAAGCAACCCTGGTGCTTGGCAACATCGAGCAGCGCTCCAGACTCGTCTTCTGGCTCCTCCACCCTGCACCGAGTCCTGGGACACAAAAACAGGGACCAACGCTGTGCTACCCGTCCACTGCCTCTATGGTCGATCATGGCAAGTCAACGCTCTCTGACCGTGACATCGTGTTCGAGGATTTGATTGATACAGTAAGTAGCCAATCAATCACTACGCTGCTAAAGTGCAGCAGTGCGTACAATACAGGGGTTCCCCGAAGGACAAGCATGGGTCCTGCAGGAGATCAACGTGAGGACAGAGAGCAGGGATTGGGATTCAATGCAAATAAAATCATTTGTATTAAAATGTAATCATGTATTTTCATACCACCACATTAAAACATCGTGTTTCAATGTAATCCCTCCAAATGCTGGATAAGCAACAATCCCCAACCAGCCAAACCAAGCAGTCGCTCGTGGTCCTGCTTCACTTTTACTGCACACCCAGACGACAGGAGCATTTCTGCCTCCTTCAGGTAGGAGGCTCCCTCTCACGCCCTGACACTGATTCTGCAGATGCTGGGTTGTTGTACAAGAGTACAGCAGAGAGGTTCCAGCCACACACACCGGCAGAGACGATTCCCACAAGAAGAAGTGCTTAGAGTAGCACTCAAACTCCCCCTGGAGAGGGTGTTGTTTTCAAAGATATCTGGAGAAGCTCTGTTAGGGTCACAGAGGAAACTGCTCACCTCTCAGAGGCCTTCTTGTAGTCCTGAGGAACAGAGCAGAGGAACATTAGCTACAAGTGCCGCTAGGAAAAATAAAGAGGCCCAGAAAGACGCAACTCAGACCTGCATCACATGGCAAAACTGACTTTGAGGCATCACAGCAAACATGGCCGCCATCTCAAGCTGGGACGCATTTGTTTTGAACACATATTTGTTGTCGATCGAAGCAAAGTAAAATCTGGTCAACTGGACGTAAGTTTATCTTGAAGACGTTTCACCTCTCATCCGAGAGGCTTCTTCAGTTCTAGTGAAGAGTGTGGAAACTCCAGCTTATAAACCTATGTGGGAGTGGTCAGTGCTATTGTGGTGGAAACGACCCTCCCGAGACTCACCTGGCCTCCCCAAACGACAGTCGTTGTGCGGTGTCAGGGAGTTTCAGGGGTGGTCGTTAGGGAGTTTCACCGGCCACTCAGATGCTAATGGGCTGTGCTGGCATCAGCCGTTCCACATGGGTCTTTCAGCTGAGCTCTTTGGGGAAGCTTTGAAAGGACTTGGTTGTAAATAGGTGAAAGGAAATGTCGCAGTCCACCTCCTCTGTTCAAAGATGGTTTCTCTATCCTGACGTGGATGGCTTCTTTAACTCCTCTTTCAAACCATCTGTCCTCTCTGTCCAGGATTTGGACATGGTCGTCCTGGAAGGAGTGGCTTTCCTCCTTGAGGTGGAGGAAAACCGCTGAGTCCTGTCCTCCAGAGTTGGCTCTTCTATGTTGGGCCATGCGCTTGTTGAGGGGCTGTTTGGTTTCCCCTATGTAGAGATCCGTGCAGGCCTCACTGCATCTGACAGCGTATACCAGATTGCTTTTCTGGCTGTGAGGGGTGGGATCTTTGGGGCGAACCAGTCTTTGTCTCAGAGTGTTGTCTGGTTTAAAAGACACAGGGATGCGGTGCTTGTTATGGATTCTCCTTAATTTCTCAGAAACCCCTGCCACATAGGGGATCACTATGTTTTTTCTCCTGCCTTCTTCATCTTCCCTCCTCCTGGAGCTCTCCTCCTTTCTGGACCTGGAAGAGGATTTTACAAAGGTCCAGTCTGGGAAGCCACAAGTTTTAAGTGCTCTTTTCAGATGCTGCTGTTCTTTTTTCCGGCCTTGGACGCTGGTGGGGATGGTCTCCGCTCGGTGTTGCAGCGTCCTGATGACACATAACTTGTGCTCCAGAGGATGGTGAGAGTCAAAAAGCAAGTATTGGTCAGTGTGGGTGGGTTTCCTGTACACATCCACCCTCAGGCTCCTGTCCTCTTGAACGTAGACATCGCAGTCCAAAAAGGGCAGATGGTTGTCTTTCACATCCTCTCTGGTGAACTTTATGTTGACGTCTACCGAGTTGATGTGTGCTGTAAACGGTTGTACCTCCTGAACCTTGATCTTCACCCAGGTGTCATCAACGTATCGGAACCAGTGGGTGGGGGAGGGTCCACTGAAGGAAGTCAGGGCCCTCTGTTCCACCTCTTCCATGTATAGGTCGGCCACGATAGGAGATACGGGAGAACCCATGGCACAGCCGTGTTTTTGCCTGAAAAACTTCCCTCTGTACTGGAAGTAAGTTGTGTTCAGGCAAAGGTCCAGAAGTTGGCAGATTTGGTCCGGATTGAGGTTGGTCCTGTTGCTGAGGGTGTTGTCCAGCTGTAGGCGTTTCTTCACTGTTTCCACAGCCTCCACGGTAGGGACGCAGGTGAACAAGGAGGTCACATCGTAGGACACCATGGTCTCATCTGGGTCCAGCTTGAGTTCTCTAACCTTGTTCACGAAGTCCATGGAATTCTGGACGTGGTGGGGGGTTTTCCCTACCAAGGGGGCTAAGATGGTGGCGACGTGTTTGGCGATGTTGTACGTCACAGAGTTTATGCTGCTGACAATGGGTCGGAGCGGGGCACCTTCCTTGTGGATTTGGGGGGGGCCGTAAATCCGTGGAACTGCGTCTCCGGGGTACAGGTGGTGATACTCCAAGCGGTTGATGATTTCCCCCTTTTGCAGCTTCTGTAGGTGTTCCACCACTTTCTTCTTATAGCTGCTGGTGGGGTCGCGTTTTAAGGTCTCATATGTGTGAATGTCACTGAGAAGAGAACTGATCTTGTCCTGGTAGTCAGTTGTGTCAAGGACCACCGTGCATCTTCCTTTGTCAGCCGGAAGGATGGTGATGTTCTCATCTTTGCTCAGTGCATTCAGGGCCTTCCTTTCCTGGACCGAGAGGTTGGCAGAGGGGACCTTCGCTTCGGAGAGGGGCGCTGTGACCTTGAGTCGTAGTTTGTCTGCTTCTGTGGTGGAGAGGTTGTTCTTCTTGATGGCGGATTCTGTGGCAGTGATGAGGTCCACCGTCGGGAGATGTTTCGGGGTGACAGCAAAGTTCATTCCTTTTGCAAGGACGCGTTTCTCAGGACTGGTGAGCTCCCTGTTGGATAAGTTCCTTATCCACCTGTCCTGTGAGTCCGCAGGGGTTGGGCCTTCTGCTTCTCATTCCCGGTCGAGGCGAGACTGGAGGTGCGCGAATTTCCTTTTCTGCCTCTCCTTGCTCTTCTGATGTTGAGATAGTTGGGCTGTCCCAACGAAGGAGGTGACCTTGTCCAAGATGGCGGGTGGCAAAAATGGCGATAACTCTTGATTAAGGTGATCTAGCTTGCTCTTTAGTCCCTCGATGGTGAAATGGACCTGTCTCACTCTCTCGTTGAAAAGCTGATTTTGGGCCCGTTCCAAAATCTTGCTGGCCCTGTGGCCCCTCACGGTGGATCCTAGTAGTAGGCTAGTGGGAATGAGGTTGTGTTGGCGGCATCGGAGGTTGAAACGTAGATGGTTCCTGTAGTCTGCGATTTTCCTTGCAGTCCTTTCGCATTCCCGCACCACACTCCTTTCAAAGCTTCCCCAAAGAGCTCAGCTGAAAGACCCATGTGGAACGGCTGATGCCAGCACAGCCCATTAGCATCTGAGTGGTTGGTGAACCTCCCTAACGACCACCCCTGAAACTCCCTGACACCGCACAACGACTGTCGTTTGGGGAGGCCAGGTGAGTCTCGGGAGAGTCGTTTCCACCACAATAGCACTGACCACTCCCACATAGGTTTATAAGCTGGAGTTTCCACACTCTTCACTAGAACTGAAGAAGCCTCTCGGATGAGAGGTGAAACGTCTTCAAGATAAACTTACGTCCAGTTGACCAGATTTTACTTCGCTTCGATCTACGATGACCTGGATGAATGAGAACCTACACAGACATTTTTTTTTGTCAATTTCTAAATAAATGTTTAGTGATCTGGCACAATCAGTGACCTGGACAAATGTTCATCTTGACGCCAGAAACATCGTCTATATTGAAGATTGTCATCAGTTCACTGACTTCTGGCTTTGCTGCAGCACCACCATCACGTCAGGACTCCATCATCAAACGTCATCACAAATGTGAACTCAAACCCAGAGGCACAGTTTACAAAACTGTCATGTAAAAAGATGGAATTTCACAAAAAGTAGTACAGTCCTCTACTTGTCATAATTACAACTACAGTGTTGATCACCTTTAGAAAGAGGACGCTGTCGGGCGCCATGGCTTCTTCTGCCTCTCTGATGGTGGTGGTCAGGACTCGTATGTCATTGCTGATCCTGGTAATTTTGTTTTCCATCTTCTGACTTTTCTCTTCCTCTTCCTGCTTCAACTGTGACATCAGCTCGGCTTCCTCATCACGGAGGTACTGGTGCATCTTCTCAAACTCCTCCCTCAAGATCTGGGCTGTTGTCACTGATTGGCTCTGGAAACAAGTGTGTCAGGTATCATGAAGCGTGGGACGGGACACACGTCATGGGTCCGGTACATAGACCGTGTAGGTGGTGGCTTCTGTGTGTCGTTTAAGATCAGCTGTTGAGATTCGGCAGCATCCCTGCAGCCACAGCTGATGGCAACATCTCACAAGGCCTGCTGCACACCACCGGATCAGTACCAAGCCCAGAGACTTGTCTACTGAGGAGGTCTCTCTCTCTCTCTCTCTCTCTCTCTCTCTCTCTCAAACACATTTACAATTGCAGACTTGTTATCATTCTTGTGTATGTATTCTCATTACTACGTTTACTGTTGTATAGCCTTTGTTTCACATTGTTGTATGTTCTTAACTCTTCTGAGTTCGTATTATTCTATTAGGCATCATCAGGCAAAGGGACTGTTGCTGAAATTGGCCTTTAGTAAACAAGCGTTTGTTGGAATGTTGATTAATGCAGACTTGATTTTCACAAAACAAACAAGTAAAGTGTAACCAACCTGTGAAGCTATGTCACGTTTAGGAGGGGTTGAAAATTTCAACATCACACCTCAGATGAGTGTTTAAAGTTAACTGCCTCAGATAACCTCGAAGAACACCAGCCTGTGACGTCGGCCTGCTGATGCGATGCTTGGAGTCTGAGCGGCTGGTCAGTACCACACGCCAGCTCAGCCACTTCATAGAAGATGTTTTTGGCAGTTGCATTCGTCGACTTCATGCTGACATTTGTTAAAATTACATTCATAAGTAGGAAAGATGACCAAATGACAACTTCTAAACACATTGCAAGGAGAAAAACACAGGCTGAGGGGTGAAGAAGTACTTCTGCCTACAGTACCGTGATATGAGCTGCAGTTTCCTCCCAGGTTTGTCTGATGGAGCTCATGTTTTCCAGCTTCTCCTGGAGACGTCTGACAGCTGATCGCAGTTGCCTCTGCAGAGAGAACATCCCAGTGGGTGGACGGGTTCTAATAAACCTTGCAAAAGTGTGATGCACAGCCCAGGTGCAGCCACACTCAGTACAACTTCAGACCACACTGAAGTTACTCAATATTGTTGGAAATGTTGCTTTTGCACGAGTGAAGGAGGGCTTCTCCCAGCTGCAGGGCCGAGCGAATCTGGTGAAGTGAAAGCAGCACTCAGATTTCATTCCTTCTGGTTTTTGAAAAAAATGCTGATAAAAAGGTGTCAAGTATCTGTAATTTTGATTTAGAAGGAGACATGAACACATGCAGGTCAGCATTTTACTGCTGTCACTTTGAAACGTGTTCAATAAGTTAGCATCAGCTTAATTATTCATCTGGACCACCAGTCACACCGATCACTTCAAACTCAACACTTTTAGAACAATGAAATATTGTAAAAAAACAAAAACCCCAAACAACAGCTTCTCCTCTGTTCAGTTACTTCCTGTTGTCTAGTTTTTCTGTAAGGTTTGTTGGACCATCCAAAAGCAGCTGATAAGGCTGGTGTTTTATGAAAGGTTAGATCTTTCGACCGCTGGTCAGAACCCCAGCACAAGATGGTGGTGGCAGTAACGGATTTGGCTACACACACACACGATATATATATATATATATATATATATATATATATATATATATATATATATATATTGCATCTAATCTAGTGTATAAATCATTCTTGAGGCAGACCTTACAGATGAGTACAGCCTCCTGTATGGAGCTGCACTGGTGCTGGTCATGCTGTTCTGTCCGGCACTCCGGGCAGAGCAGCTCCTCGTCCTCCAGACAGAACCCACTCAGCGCTCCTCCGTGCTGCACACACACATCCTCTGTCTCCAAACTATCATATCCATCACCAGCGTTCCCATCATTCACCATCCCCAACACTCTCTCCTCCTCAGCTCCAGGTGGCCCCCTGTGTCTCCTCGGCTGGCCCTGGAACAGAGCGTCCAGGAGAGTATGAAGGACAGAGTCCATCAGCTGGGACCCATAGCAGATGGTGCAACCAGCCTGGCTCAGCTCCCCTTGGCCCAGCTCCCCTCGGCCCAGCTCCCCTCGGCCCAGCTCGAAGCACGTGGCACAGAGCTTGTGGCCACATGGCAGCGTCAGGACCCCCAGTGACTGGCAGCCTGGACACTCAGCGTCCTCTACAGCCTCAGTTGAATCCTTCTGTCCGTCACCCGTGAAGTCCCCAGCAGCTGTGTTTGGGTCATCAGGAGAGCCCAGCTTCTGTTCTGGTTGTCCCCGTCCCCTCTCCTGATCCGCTGGACTGGTTCTCTCCGCCATGACACATCTAAAGATGACGGGCTAATTTTAGTCCAGTCCAACTGCTATTTGGCTGGTGGGCCCGTGGCTCTGCTGGTCAGGGTCTCACTCGCAATCTGAGCTTTGCAGTGGGTTGCAGGATGCTTTTTACTGGCTGTAACCCCCCCCCCCCCCGCCCCCAACTGCTGCCCCCCAATCAGAGAAGTCACATAATAACATGCTAAAAATACTCAGGGACAGAAGGGAAGGGACACAGGAAGCCAATTGATAAATTACCTGTTTATGTCCCTGAGTTCCACTAGAAGTACCTAGGTGTGCTCAGGCATGCTCAGGTGTACTCAGGTGTGCTTAGGTGTACCCAGGTGTACTTAGATGTGCTTAGGTGTACTCAGGTGTGCTTAGGTGTACCCAGGTGTACTCATGTGTACCCAGGTGTGCTTAGATGTACTCAGGTGTACTCATGTGTACCCAGGTGTACTTAGGTGTACTTAGGTGTACCCAGGTGTGCTTAGGTGTACCCAGGTGTACTTAGGTGTACCCAGGTGTACTTAGATGTGCTTAGGTGTACCCAGGTGTGCTTAGGTGTACCCAGGTGTACTTAGGTGTACTCAGGTGTGCTTAGGTGTACCCAGGTGTACTTAGGTGTACCCAGGTGTACTTAGATGTGCTTAGGTGTACCCAGGTGTACTTAGGTGTACCCAGGTGTACTTAGATGTGCTTAGGTGTACCCAGGTGTACTTAGGTGTACTCAGGTGTACTTAGGTGTACTTAGGTGTACTCAGGTGTGCTTAGGTGTACCCAGGTGTGCTTAGGTGTACCCAGGTGTGCTTAGGTGTACCCAGGTGTACTTAGGTGTACTCAGGTGTGCTCAGGTGTACCCAGGTGTACGTAGATGTGCTTAGGTGTACCCAGGTGTACTTAGGTGTACTCATGTGTACCCAGGTGTTCTTAGGTGTACTCAGGTGTACTTAAGTGAACCCACAGCAAACCAGCCTCAGGCAGTAACCTGAGGCATTTTTCTCAGGTGACTGAGGTAGTTGTACTTCGTATTTCACATATTCCAGACTTCTGATTGGAGTAATAAAGCAGTCATGAACCAAACCAGCCTGTCAGGCTTGAGGGAGGAAGGAACTCTGACAACGGCTGCCGGTTGTCTCCAGTCAGCGCATTGATGCCCATGAGGACAGACGCTGGCACCTGCACCTGTCCTGCTGGGACTCCTGTTCCAGGACTTTTAGTGGGGTTGCAACCAACAGTGGAGCTCCTGGTGTTGGGGGCTGCACTGCCTCACTTTGCCCACTTGGTGACTTCATAGCACCATCAAACATTTGGACATAAAATTCCTCATTCCAGTTGGACCCATTCGCGGCGTGTCCCAGTATGAGTGTGTCATCAGATGTGTGAGGTTGTGTGTGTATTTCAGACACATAAACACCTCCGAGATTCAAAACTTGAATGCACCTGTAGAAAATCGGGACAAAGTAGTCAACAGCAGCAACAGTGGATCCTTGTTCACCTGGGGTCTATTTGTTAAGGCTCCATGTTCCTTTGAAGAAGTTCTGAGGGGAAACGGTTCTGTAACTCTGACACCTGGAGTGTGTCTCTGACTGACCTGTTACAGACTGGGATTTACACAAATGCTGTTTGGAATAGAAGCACAAGTCCCAGCGTTTCCACTGTGGACGTTGAATTAACATGTTGGAGTCCGTCCCGGAAGAGACTAGACCTTCTATCTGAAATTTGGTTCCCATGGAACTACCAGCTGCTCAAGTCTCCCTCCATGATGAGATTTCCAGCTATCAGTGGTATCGCTGTCATGCAGTAGAGGGCGCCATTGTGACAGAATACTGCCCAACTAGGTCCGAAAACAAGTGAAGAAGAAGACGGACAGCCGTTTGGTTCTCTGGGGGGCCTGTGGTGCTACACCAGGCGGAGGAGGAGGATTCTGGTGGTCCAGGGACCAGGACCAGTGCTGTTGGTTAGTTTTTATGATTCACAATCAGAGTAACCATGTGAGAGAGAGAAAAACAGAGGAATTAAATACAAATATAGGATAAATTTATTCTTCTATGCTTCTTCTTACCTTTACAAAAAAGTTTTTCTCAGTTTTTCCTGAAACCGACCCTCATGCAGGTGATGATTAAGAGAAAGAATGGATGAACTTTCAAAGAAAATGAAAAAAGAGGCTTTGACCTTTCCTCTGATTTGTTCAGTGTTTTTCATAATCAGAGAATAAATATCCGAGGGTCCCGAATGATGAACGAGAGCACTGACGAGGAAGAGTTGGCGTACCTCCTCGCCACCCCAGCCATGGTTCTGCAGACCAGGCGTCCTGCACTCAAAGAAAAAAAAAACTACAACTTATTTTGAAAAGCATGATTTTATTGTGGTCTGCAGGTCCCAGGGAGGGAAAGTCTCGCATCTATGATACTGATGATAATTAGCGCTGAATCGTCCCAGATGGCCCTTCTGAAGTTACAGATTAAAGTACCCACTGACGGCTGTTTCACGCAGGCGATGAGTCAGACTCATGAAATGGAAATGAGATTGTTTACTTTGCAGAAAACAGGTGTAAGAGGGTTAAATGTGGTTTTAAACCACAGCCGTGAGCTTGTAGTTTCCACCATAACAGTTATTATTAAGTCTTATCTAACACCCTCTCCTGTCCCTGCTCTCCTTCGGCTCCATCGCCTATTAATTAGAAACATCCATGCACACCATTATGATAGCTATAAAACGCTGAGAATGAGCATCGATGCTGTTATTTGTAGTTAACATGCAATAGAAGCTGCCATGACCAGGCTGGCCGGTAGGCATTGTGCTCCGTCAGCCTCGTTAAAGCGACGCCCGCTGAGACCGACCCACTGACAGGCCAGACATCACCGGACTCCTAAATGAGAGCTAGAAGGAGCCCCAGTAAACAGACCTTCCTGGACAGTTTAGCTGCTGTTAGCCTCCGTTAGCTTCAAGCTAACCATACGTGGCTGTCTCTTCCTGCATTCTGGAGTCACTAAGAAGTGATGGAGGAGGAAAAACGTCTTAGTGAGCTGAAGACTCCTGTTAGTGAGTACTTGGAAGGTAAAATATACTTTTTGGGCTAAGAATTACTTCAACACGTGAAATAATTCTTTAGAAAGGTAACGGAGGTGAAACGTATTTGGTGCTGCCAGATTAGTTTGTGTGAAGGTGATGTTACGGCCCGTGTTTGCGCTGGAAAATAAAACCTCGTCCTCTGTGGACTTTGGAGTCCTTACAGGTACACGTAAAACCACATTTCCATAAAAATCAATTTATATGAAAATAACTCCTGAATTGAACCTGCCAAGTTTGAACTCCCAAACATGCGAGTCTGAACTCGGTGAACTTTGTATTTAGAGCGACAGAAACAATCATCATTGTTGCTGCTTATCTGAGTCGCTGCTGGGTCGGTTCCAGTCCGTCCCCCCTAGAGGCCCTTCCGGTTTCATTTCTCTTTGCAGCATTTTTGTACTTGCAAATGTTTTCCTCATTTGTATGTTTTGGTACTGCATCTCTGTATTTTGAGCGACTGTCCCTAATCTTGCTGCTCTTCTCTTTATGTTTTTGTTTTTGTAGCGTTCCTGGATTTAGCGGCCTGTCCCCTTCAGGTTTTGTCCTCGGGGATGAGGACAGTGGAGCCACACACTGGTCTACCAGGATGGCCGCTCCAACGCATCTAGTTGTGTTGATAAATGAATGGTCAGAAATCTGCTGGATACGTTGGAGTGGAGGTAACAAAAGATCCCTGCAGAGGGACGATGAACGCGAAGCTTATAAAGAGGAAACGCCACTTGAGCCCCTAAAGGCTGAATGAGGATTTTGATGTAAGACCATTTTTATTATACAAAATTCCCAATGAGATATTTCAAACTGCTACTTCTTAATAATGTATTTCTCATTTTTTCTGTGTTTTTGTATTTTTTATCTCCATGAACGTTCATGTTTAACTCTGGTGCTCTTTAGGTTTGGAACACTGTCATGCTGGAGTTGAACAGGAGCTGCTGGCTGTTTCAGAACCACAGTCCACATCATGGACTTAACCAGTCCTTCATTCACACCTCAGTCAGATAAAGAATAAAAAGTAGGTCAGACTGAAGCAGGACAAGAAACAGGAGAATAAATTCAAACGTAGTTTACAGCCACGATCGACCGACATGTGAAGGAGTGACAGAAACCGAGTTTGATCAAACTGCGATGCACTTGGATGCCGTCAGTCGGGTTACAGTTAAGTCACTGCAGCAGCAGCTCAGTGGGCTCAGCTCTCACCCAGCACACACACGGAGACTGAAGAATCGACTATCCACCGAAGGACGTGGGCCTCCGGAACACCAGGTGGCGGTATCCCCCCTCGCAGCAGCTGGACTTTGCTCCAGTTCACCAAGGTCATCTCAAACCAAACAAGTGCACCAGTGGTGCGCTGCGAGTCAAAGACTGTTCTGACGACCTGTTGTGACATCAGCAAATGTGTCTCTGTCAAGAAAGGCGTTGTTTTTGCTGTCGTTTTCCTCCGGAACACGAGCAGAATGTCTGACGATCAAGAGGCTGACTGAGGCGAGCACACGTCAGAGTGATGCAAGTCACTCTCTGGGTGTGTCAGTCCGACTTTGATGACTCGGACTTATTTGGTTCACATGAATAATGAATGTGCAGTTTTCGTCGGATGAACCCAGTCACTCCAAGGTTCCCAGCAGGACGTAGACGTGCTGATGGCCGCTGATGCGCTTCTGTCCCTAGTCAGAGCGGAGAGGAGGTTTTTAAATAGTCGCTGCTTCCAGCGAGCTTTTGTAGTGCGATACCTTGAAACGCACCAGAGGATGTTGATGGAGAGCCGGCTGGTGAAGCTGCTCTTCTCTACCTTTGCCAGGTGTAGCGGCCGGTGGAGCATGATGGGGTTAGCCGACTGTGAGGGGGTGCATGTGTGCATCTGCTGCTTGTTCCATAATATCTGAAATGTAGAAAAGAGAACAGCCTTTCAAATCTCATGACAAGAATGCATAAATCTGGCTTTGTGCACACACACATTTAGTCAAGAATCCACCCTGTTTTATGCATCTGGCCCCAGGAGCCCCCTCCCACAAAGTAGGGAGGGATCACATTAGGCTAGCAGGCTAGCAGGTGCAACCTTCACATTAAAGCACGGCCTAATGCCTCGTGCAATAAATGCCTTTATGGCTGCATCTGTTTTCAAGTGCTGTGGTGGGAATGTCAGGGAGAGGGAGGAATGCTTTATGGGGTAGCAAACAGGGGATTAGCGCTATAGCTGTCCAAGTGGTGTAAACAACTGTGTTCTTCAGAAAAACTATAAAGACTACAGATAAACTATACACTGCCTCCTAATTAGAGAGTGATGAAACAGAATATTCTGAAACTCCTCCAGCGCTTGAAGGCAGGTTGAGCGTCTACACACAATAAGAGCGGCGTTCAGCTGAAAGCAGGCGATCGCTGCGTGCATCCAGATGTGAGTCTGAGCTGTGAAACAACCACAACTCTCTTTAAAGTCACATTGTGTAGAATCAGAGCTTTTCAGAATCCCAGTGAGTTTCTGCAACATTGACAGACGTTTGCCCCAGTGAGGTCCAACGCTGCCCCCTACTGTCAGTGACAGACGCACGTGTCATGTTGGCTCATTTCTAAGACAGTGTTATTTCCTCTATCATGCAGATGCTGGCGGTGGTTACAACCATCGCTTTGCAGCAAAAAGGTTCTGGGTTGGAACGAGCCGGCAGGAGTTCTCTTCGCCTGCGTCTTCCCACCAAAAGAGATTAATAGAGATGGATAATTGGACATTAGTGGGAATGTTTGTCTCAACGTGTCAGCACTGTGATTGGTGACCTCTTTGGGATGAGTCCGCCCCTCGCGCAGGTTCTACTGGGATGGGCTCCAGCATGGATGACAATTAGTGAGGATCAAAACCCTGACTGGTCATCAAAGGTGCCTTTCTGAACTCTGTTTTGGAGGCCAACCCTTGTGTGTGGCCCAAATACTCAGTTTCATCTCTGAGCGAGGCAAAGAACAAGTTTGTGCATCGCGAGTCTTTCAGCGATCGGAGACTTAGGGAGGAAGACGGAAGAAGGTTTTTCTCTTCTGATTGTGACAAGTGGTAGCTGGTGCAGGCTCCAGTCGGGAGGGCTGAGGCGACTCAACTTCACCACTAGATGTCACTACAGCTTACACACTATTCCTTGAGGAAAACCCAAGTTTGATCCTGATCCAGTCCAATGAAGCCCCTTGTGATGCATTAAGGGGTTTGTTGAATCATCAGAGCAAGCCCCGCCCACATCAAAATGACTGGGTTTTCTTATGTCAGTCGATGTTTCTGTGAACATCAGAGACATGAAAAGACGATTTTCCCCATCGGGTGACTCCTGTAATTGAACGCGGCGCCGTGGAGGCTGATGGTAGTTGAGTGACAGGATTCGTTCCAGCAGCAGACATTTAAAGGAAACACGGTGAAATGTGTGTGCGTTGTTTCAGGCTTTGAGACGCTGTTCACCGTCTCTGGGTAAACTGGGATGTTTCCACCTTACTGGGACCATCATGGATTAACCAGCGCCAAAGCTGTTTCGTAAACGATGACACAGAACAAGTGTTTATTGCTGTTCTCAGTGACATCATGAAGACTTCCCGGCTCCGCCTGCTGGTGCTCCATGATGGACACATGTGCTCGGTCCAGTCAACACTGCCTGTGTTTATGACAGCAACATTGCGGTCAGGTGACTCATGATGTGTGAGGTCATGCTAACACGACTGAAGGTCTCAGCTAGTGGTCCTACTGCTGTTTGCATTCAAGGGGGATTTTATGGTATCGCACCTGTTTGTTTGCTGAATGCATGACTCATCTGCCTCTGTTGTATTGTTCAAGAGTGCTGTTGGCCATCTTGCTCTAATTAGATGCCGTTCGTAATGACAGCCTGTGGAATAACGATGCAGTCATCGCGGAGCCTCTCAGCACATGACCCTGATGCTAATCCTGCCGTCTTCCGTCGCTGTTCAGGGAAAACCTCCCTGCTTCGGCCCAACACACCAGCGGAGCAGCAGGAGAGCTCACAGTTGTGCCCCTGTGAGCTTGTTTCATGGGTGTGTTTGAGTTGCTCTGAGCGCTGGTTCTATCCACTCTCCAGAAACTTTTCTGAAACCTTGGAACATGCAGAACCAGTCCATTCAGTTCTGTACTTGAGTAAAATAAGGAGGAACCCATGAGTTGCTCTGCAGGGAGGGGCTTGGTGTTTAACCTGGTCAAGGAGCCGTGGACCTCCTCCGCCGCTGCTGCTCCTGATACACTGAAGGCAGCTCCGGTGGTTCCGGCTTTACAACCATGAGCCTCTCTGATGTCAGGGCAGCTCCTGCACTTGAGAGTCAAAACCATGACCGAGTCCTAAGTGGAGGATGGTCTCTGATGGAGCTCAGGCTGAGTGGACCACATCCAGATGCAGGTACCTTGGACTTTTGCAGCAGTTTCTGTGGCAGGAGCTCAGCTGCGGCTCAGCCTCCTCCTCCCATTTAAAAGGCAGAGCCACAAGCTCATGTGCATTCATGTAGATGTCATGTCAGCAGTACAAGCGTGCACGTCCACACGTCCACAGGCGCTCAGCTGGTCACGTTAGATGCCCCCACCTGAATCACAGGAGTACTTGGTGTTTTATAACAGCAGGAAATGGAAGCTGGAGGGGGACTGATTTCCTCCTGCCCACAAAATCTGAGGTTTTTCCTTCTTTTTGAAATAATTTGTGTGAGGAAACAAGCAGGCATCCGCAATCACTGCAAAACTGAACCTGGACTGGTCCCCCAGAGGCTGGTGTGGGATTACAGACCCTCGTCAACCTGCAGGACAGTGAATAAAATGTCAGACTTATTAAAACATGGAAGTCGTGTCTGGCTGCTCTCTGAGTGTTTTTCGATGCGGCAGCATCGCAACGTTCAACTTCTATCAGCCTGAAGACGAGAGAAGGAACACGATGACAGGAACACGAGCAGTTGTAGGTGTTGTTACTCGTGCTCGTCTTATCAGTGCTTTCACCAGTCACAAACAGACAAATTCCTCATCTTGTACGAAATTTGATCTGCCAATAAATCTGATTCCAAGACTCTCAGGTTCACTCAGGAATCGCTGATGCCAGTGGTCTCAGGAGGAAGAGGACGTTTTATTATAAATGTACTTAAAAATGTGTTGTATATAGTTTTAATAGATAAAATACATGAAATCGTTGGGCTTAAAGTGATCAAAGTTTACTTAAATCAAGAGGTGATGCATCATGTAGATTTATGCCAGTGTACCTAATAAATTGGCCTGTGAATCGTACGAACTGATTCAGTTTAATAAGTGCTTGTTTTAGGGTTGGACTCCAATTGTTTTACGCTGAACAAAGATCTGTCTCATGTCAGGGAGGAGAACCTTCAGATGAGTTCTAGTCAGAGGGGACAAGCCTGCTTGCTCATTCATCCTATTTAAATATTTGAAACATTCACCATAAAATAATGGCCTTCTTATATTTTCACTCCCTCCAAAAAGTAACGGCATGTTGACATATTTTCCTCAGTAACCACTCTTGGTCCATAAAGAGGAAAGGCATGAAATTCTCCCAAAAAAAAAACAGTAAAAGGGAAGAAGGAAACATGGGGAGGGGGACTTGGCGGCCCGACCCGGTACTGTCATGTATTCTCACTGACATCATCATTGTAAAATTAGGAACCTGGTTTCATCTTTCCTGCAGATGTGGAAGCTTGAAATTGCATTCCATGGGCCTGTGCCACATTTCATCAGTGAATTTTCCCCTCACTGGTTTCCAAGGCAGCCTCGGACCCCCCCGACCCCCCCAGACTCCCCTCTGCCTCGGACCCCCACACCCCTCCAGCGCTGCTTGGCATGCAGATATGAGTTCTACAAATGTGCTGGTGAGAATGACTGCCCAGGAAGTTAAACCTGGTTTGTGGTCCTCAGGTGAGTTCATGGTGTCGTTACAGAGGTCAACTGTAATTTGAGTGTTCCTGATCAGGAGGAATCTGACGGAAAGAAGCTGCTGTTTTTATTCACAAAAATATCTGATCCAAGTTTCAAAGAAAAGATGTTAAGTACCAGACGATTAATAAAAGACAGACGAACGTCTTAGCGACTCCAGAATGCAGGAAGAGCCAGTCACGTATATTTAGCTTGAAGCTCATGAAGACTGATGCTAACAGCAGCTGAACTGCCCAGAAACATCCATTTGCTAACCCTCCAGGTCGTCTGGTGTGATCCACAAAGCCCGGTTCTGCTCCAGGTCAGGTGTGAACGGTAGTCGTGGGTGGTAACAGTGAGTCCTGGGTCCTGGTGTGCCGTGTAAGGCTGCAGGTTTGGAACGAGGCCCTGCAGCGTTTCACCTGATGATGGGAGCTGATGCTATGACACATAAATCATCTTCATGACAGTTTCCAAAACCTTGGTCCTGTTGCAAAATGACCTCATCTAACCTGCACCGAGTTAGGCAGAGGGAAACTGAAACTGGGGGGGGCAAACACACAATGTTGTTGAATGAAACCCCTTAACAGGCAGTGTGTTAGGTCACAAAACAGAGCATTTTAAAAATACAAGACACTCTAAAACCTGAGTGAACTCCTCCTCCACATGCTCACTTCCAACAGAAGGTGGCGCCATGATTCATGGCTGGTTTAGTGGCAGTGGTTTGACCCGCGACCAGGTTGACCCCTAAAACATGATGGTTCGAGTCATGAGGGTTGAAACCTCAGAGCTCACTGACTACGACTTTCCTCACTTGAGTTTGGCTTCAAACTAATTTGAGATTATTCGCCCCCAGAGAGCGTGAATCTGAGAGCCTCTCCTCAGGAAAGCAAGAGTACCACTACTGTTGTTGTACTTGTAAGCATCTTTTTGGTGAGAAGTACAAGCCCACAATCTGCAGACCCTATGATGAGCTGCTGAGGCCCCGGACTGTTCGCTCTGAGCAGCCATGCCTGCTTGCTAGTTAGCTCGTTGCTAATCAGCTTAGTAGCCCGTCTGTTTCTTGACATAATTTCATGTTAACCACGTCAGAAACATTTGAGCAGTAAACCTGACCATGATTCATCCAGGAAAGGTCACTCCCAACTCAGATAGCAGCAAGTGGCGAGGCCCAGCTAGCATAGCAAGTGGCTAAACATGCTAGCTGTGGATGAACCACTGTTGAACAGCGACCGTAAAGGTGCAGGCCTAGGTATTCCCCTAACTTCCCTTCACTAAGCGGTGATGGATCAGAAAACATGAGTCATCTTTGGAGCAGAACCACATATTTTATTGTTAACAAAGACGACATGACCACGCCCACTGCAGACAGATTATCAGTGGCCCCCTCCTCTGAGGTTTGGCTATCCTGGTCTAACCGGTGTTTGCGTAACTAAAACGCTGATCTGCCCCGCACACTTGGCCCAGCTTCCCCTTGGACTTCTGTGTCACTAACCTCCTGGCCGAGGCGGCCTGCTGCTCTCCAGTGTTCCTGCGGGGGACGGTGGGATCCACAGGCGGAGCCCACACCTGCTGCTGATAGGATCCTTCTGGAGTACAAAGGCTCAGATTTACTGCCTGAGGAGCTGCAGGCTCGGCTACAGCTGCACAACGGCAGGAAAGGGAAGTTGTTCATCACACAGCGTGCATTTCACCAGCCGCCGTGCTTCGAGTTCTGGCCAGAACTTGAACCTCACCTCTGTGCCGGGGGGCAAAATAGTGGCTACAGGTCATAAACACTGAGTGATTCAGGTTGACGAGCTCTTATTTTTCACTTACGCATGAGAATGAGGTTATTTTTAGCTTTGCTCAGTGAGCATGATAAGTTTGACATTCCAGTTCTAATGGAATTGGTTCTGCTCTTATGGGAATGCTGGTTTGAGGTGGTGATGGCCAGTTTGGAAAGAAAGGTGGAGCTGGAGGGAGCACCAGCAGGGAAATGGATCCGTTCAGGATTACACAGCAGCGCGGTGATGACTGCTGATGGACCAGCGTCCGTATGAGTGGATGACACCATGGTCTCCCCACCCAAACACCAGGAACACATGTTCTCACCGAGCAGCAGCGTTTCTGGGAGGTTAGGATCAAAATCCTAGTTAATACTAGAACAGGATCCTTTCCTGCAGCCACCATGTTTATTTATGGATGATAGAAGGGATCCGGAAAATGATAAATTAGTGTTTGGATAGGCGTGGAACCTATGCAACCTATGCAGTCGCAGTGAAGACTGTTGACATGTTGAGCTCTTATGCACATGTGAGTTTGGAGCATCACGATGGGACGTGGAACGAAAGCGTTTGGTCACGCACATTCAAATAATTTCCACAGTGTTCCGTCCAGTCGGAACCCGTCTCCCTGCAAGTGTTCTGCTGCGTGTCTCCCTGTTCCTGAGAGATCTTCTATATTAATCCAATGAATATAACAACATAACATGATCTCATGAGAACATCAGCTGAGAGAAAGAGTCATCATTACTGGATGTTCTCCTGAGAACGTAGAACCTGTGGGTCTCTAACCATTCTTATCCACCTGGGGGGGGGGGCTCTGTATTCAGTTCAAGGTGGTTTATAAACTCCCTGCTGAGCTCGGGCTGTCACCATGAGCAGCAGATCCAGATCATCAGTGAACTAGGGGTGGGATGTCACATGGTACCAAGCCCAGTGGTTCTGAGCCGCCATGCTGTTGTTTGCCGTAGGTTCTTCTTCTTTGGTCCAGATAGCTAGCTCGCTACATGGGGGGTAAAATGAGACGATTGCACAAACATAAATGATTGGATGTTCTCTCTACCCACAATGTGAGAGCTGAAGCTGGAGCTTTCAGGAGAAGCTCGTGAAATCCCCGCGTGTGGAATGTGTGGTGAGTATCCAGACTGATGCACGGTAGACTTCTGCAGCCTGGAATCAGGAACAGAAGGTAAAAGGAGGCCATGTTGTTTCCTCGGGCCTTGAACCTTGGCTCCGCCGTCCCAGACACAGCTGTCTTGGACCCGGCTCTCTTGTTTGTGTACCCGTTCGCACATGCACGCTTTGGAGTTTTATTTGCAGATCCCTGAGCATCACAGCTATGTTCCCCGAGCCAGACCACCTGCAACAATTAAAAATGCCTCAGCAGCCTGCTGGCTCAGCAGGACGCTGCTCAACACCGAATTATATTGTAAAGAGAAGTTGTTTTGCAAATGGCTGTAAGGGGGGATTGCCCCCCCCCTCCCCAGCCTGTCATTTCCCCACTGAGGGGAAGGCGGAATAAAACGTCCAGCAGCAGTTGGCGGATGTGTCCCGGCTAGTTTTCATCTGCACCGGCCCAGTGCTCTCTCACAGAGAACACGGACATGACGTTCGAACAAGTTACTTTTTAAATGCCAGTGAACAGTTTCAAAGTTGGAGAAACTTCACCAGACAGTGGGAGCTGAACAAACCCTGCAGCAGGTCTCTGGCTTCAGTCCAGCTTCTCACCAGGACCCGAGACTCAGCTGCTCCACCCATCAAGATCAAAGCGTCCAAGCTTGATTTCTTCATAAAACCTTTGGTTTGAAGGTCAAATTATGACAATTACAAATATTAACAGTTATTATATATAGTATATATAATATTCAGGCCTCCGTGACCCTGAACATGTCTGATCCTCTGATACAAGTTACACATACAAATACAGAGATACAGATCATGACTCCACAGGTCCACGGGTCAGCAGGTGCAGTCCTACAGGTACTACAGGGTGTAGTACCACCTTGTGGTGCTAGATGTTCTGAGCCTTCGTGGTCAGGTCCACTTTGATACCTGGAGTCCCGCGCTGCCTGCCTGACACCTTTAATGACCGTCAGTGATTTCGATGAGCACCAGACGGTTTCCCAATGTACTGAACAATTACAGAATGACAAAAATGATTTGCTCTTCATCGATAAAAGCAGTGAATGATGTATTTGAAATGCTACAGGGAACTAAATGATGCCTTCAACATGATAAAATGCTGAGGTGGAGGAAATCGGATCGACAAAGGAACAGAGCGATGGCACGGAACCGAACGAGTCATCAGAGAAGAATTTAGAAGACAATGCTGCTCCTCCACTGGCAGAGGAAGTTACTGGAGAAAAGAAAATCCCAGCGCCGATAGACAAAAATATCTGGATGACAAAGAGGAAAAAAGGAGTGCTGAAATCATTTTGATGAAATCAACAGCAACTTTGGTTCACATTTGGCTGAATGTCCACTAGGACTCGAGATTGAACTCAGCAGATTTTGGCGGTCAAAGGTCACGTTGTCTCAGGAACATTTTCAACCATGGGACAAACTCCGCTGTGACTGGAGGGTGTCCACAGGGCGCTGCAGACCAGCGGTTCTGATGTTCTCATGTTCAAATAACTGACAGCCAGGGTCATTGTTCCTTTGCCTCTACGTTCCACAGATATGGAGAGTACGTGAGGGGAAAGTGACCACTGACCAGCAGAATCTCATCAGCTTTGGTGCAACGTGCTTCACTGATACACAGACATCTATATACATAGAGGGGGTGGTCCATGCGCTCACGGTCCACATCAGTGGCAGGGCCTCCACTGATGTGGAGATATCAGACCTCTGAAGACTTCAGTACTCCAGAGGTACTTGTACTGTAGATTTATATCCACAGGACACGTCAGCAGCGTTTCTTAAAAATGTATTACAAAACTGCTTTTCTGCCTCCAAACTGTTGTTTGCAGTCTTTGTCCATTTCCAGAACAATGAATCAGTTGGTCACGCTGCAGCGCTGCGCAGGGAGGAAATCTTAATTCATCTAAATTGGGGGGTCCCATGTTGTCTTTGGCTGCTGGAGGCTCTTGCTGTCTTGCTGAATGTGTCTTGGGTGAATCTGTTTCATATGTTCTCGTGGTCATGGGATTATGAGCAGAGCTACTGATGGAGCTGGAAGTGACATCAGAGCTGCTGCTGCACACCCTTGGACTCAGTGTCCACAAACAGTCACTCAAACCCTCCCCGTCTTCGTCCCGTTCAGCCCAGGTCACCTTAATCCGACTGGATGATCAGCAATCCACAATTTAATTTCAGATTAAAACTCCCGATTACCCCTCCAGTTCCATGTCAGCGTGAACGATTGTGGACAAGTGTGAGTGGGTTGGTTCTGAGCAGGCCAGCCGGTTGTGCCGGTGCAGCCGTGAACCGGCGCTCGTCCCGAGCCCAGCACATCTGTTCCTGACTACTATGAAGGCAAAATATACCCTTTTTTGTGAAGCATCATTTGACAGCTGTCTACTTATGATGGGATCACTGGTGTTGAAGCGGGTCAGAACAGGGTCAAAGTTCACTGCTGACTGCTTTACATGCGCGGAGGGTTCAGAGACAGGTCAGTGCATCTGTCTTGAGAACATCTTGTCTGAATTATTTCCATCGATACTCATCCTTTCGTTTCATGGGTTGTATTTACTAATGACATTCAGAAGAGTGAGAATCGTGCGGTTCCGATGGTGGACCGAAGCCTCGCCGTCGTCTCCGGGCGAAGCAGCAGCCTCGGTCATATGAGCCTCCCCCATCTGCCTCAGCTTAGGACAATTTGTCTAATTGTCCTAAATTGAGCTGCTGTCAGTGATTAAAGTTGTTCAGAGAAGGAACAAATCTCTTTGCCCACGTCAGTTATTATCTCATTGATTACAATAATGCAGCAAATTGCCCGCTGGAATCAAATGATGGTTGAAGCACCTGGCTGGCCAGTGAAGAGCCCACCTCTTCCTCACCAGGGTCTCGTCACCGTGACAACAGCATTCTGGTACCACCTAATGGAAAAACATGAAGTAGCATTTAACGGACACGCAGCAACACTCATGATATTTGGAGTTATTATGTCCTTGCGGTCTCTGGTCATCTGTCCTACATTTGCCAGGACCCTCTTGAGAGAAGGACGACCTGGTGGAGCAGTGGTCCTCCCTGTGGCCCCCAGCAAGAAGGTTGTGGGTGGAGCAGTGGTCCTCCCTGTGGCCCCCAGCAAGAAGGTTGTGGGTGGAGCCCCGGCTGCAGCACGGGGTCTTTCTGGGTGAGTCTCCATGTTCTCCCTGTTCCTGCTGGGTTCTCTCTGGTACTCCAGCTTCCTCCACAGTCCAAAGACATCAAGAGGGACCAGGTTAATCCAGACTCTAAATTGACCGTAGGCGTGGCTGGGAGAGCCAATGGTTGTCTGTCTCTATGTGTTGGCCCTGCCATGGACTGGTGACCTGTCCAGGGGGAAGGCTGCTGGGATAGGCTCCACCCCCACCACCCTCAACAGGAGAAGAGGGGGAAGATGGAGGGATGGATGGATGGAGGGATGGATGGGTGAAGGGATGGATGGATGGATGATGGACAGATGGATGACAGATGGGTGGACGGATGGATGATGGATGGGTGGACGGATGAATGATGGATGGGTGGACGGATGGATGATGGACGGATGGATGATGGATGGGTGGACGGATGGATGATGGATGGATGGATAGATGGATGGACGGATGATGGACAGATGAATGATGGATGGATGGATGGACAGATGGATGACAGATGGGTGGACGGATGGATGACAGATGGGTGGACGGATGGATGACGGATGGGTGGATGAATGGATAGATGATGGATGGATAGATGGATGGACGGATGATGGACAGATGGATGATGGACGGATAGATGATGGATGGATGGATGATGGATGATGGACGGATAGATGATGGACGGATAGATGGATGGACGGATGGATGATGGATGGATGGATGATGGACGGATGGATGATGGACGGATAGATGATGGACGGATGGATGATGGACGGATGGATGATGGATGGATGGATGATGGACGGATAGATGATGGATGGATAGATGGATGGATGGATGGATGATAGATGGACGGATGGATGATGGATGATGGACGGATAGATGATGGATGGATGGATGATGGACGGATGGATGATGGACGGATAGATGATGGACGGATAGATGATGGATGGATGGATGATGGACGGATGGATGATGGACGGATAGATGATGGATGGATGGATGATGGACGGATAGATGATGGACGGATGGATGATGGACGGATGGATGATGGATGGATGGATGATGGACGGATAGATGATGGACGGATGGATGATGGATGATGGACGGATAGATGATGGATGGATGGATGATGGACGGATGGATGATGGACGGATAGATGATGGACGGATGGATGATGGACGGATGGATGATGGACGGATAGATGATGGATGGATGGATGATGGACGGATAGATGATGGACGGATGGATGATGGACGGATGGATGATGGATGGATAGATGGATGGACGGATGGATGATAGATGGATGGATGGATGATGGACAGATGGATGACAGGTGGACGGACGGATGGATCTTGAGAATTCATTCAGTTTGGCACTAACGTCCAATGGAACATGCTGATGAGCTGAAAAGGCCTGTGGTGGTCAAAGGTCACGACGACAGGAACACGTCACACTTGATACCTGAATATGAGTTTACTGTGGTAAAATGAAGCCACAGTCACAATAAAACTGATTTGGGTTTGTGCTTTTCAATCTCACCAGAGATGCAAAGCAGCGCTGCCACTTGTCATGACTGCACTGTCACGTTCTGGCCCAGCAAACACGTCCCTGCATCCATCTGTGTTCATCCCAGGAAGGGGTGTGGTCAGTGCTGATTTATGTGATTTTTATTACTGATTTCTTCTTTGATACAGATCAAACTGCATTACTGAAAAGGTCTGATATGTAACCACTAATTCTGGATGCTCAGCAGCCTGGAGGGCTCTACTGACAACCGGAGAAGTCTCAGGACTAATTCCTCTTTGGATTCTATCATCACAAAAGAAACACCAACATTAGTCATTTGTTCAAGAAGAGAAACGCTGCTGGACTGTTGCCCGTCCCTTTACCCATTACCAGACATGAGCAGGAATCCACAGCTTCTGTGCCAAATGTAACTAAAAACATATGAATCCACCAGGAAAAGCTCATAAATAAAGATGAGTGCTGGTCTGAGATATTCTCTACAAACCTCCTTGCAGCATCCAGTCAGCAGGAACATGTAGCTGCATTTACTACAGGGCTTCTTCAAGGTTGAAGGCTGGGTTCTCATCAGAAGACAAATGCTCATACGTCCCTGCCATGACTGAGGCAAACGTAGCTTCTGGCTTACAAGAAAGATTTTCATCAGCTTCAGCACAGACACAGAAACGTCACTCCACCTGGTACGACTCCCCGCTGAGTCGCAGAAGTGTGACGCCACGAGCTCGTCTGCGCTGCAAACGGGAATGGCTAGCAGCCCCTCACATGCCTGACATCTTCTCAGTGAATGTTCATGCAGGTTTCTAGGTGGAACAACCTCATCTCCAAGGTTTAGGCCTCACACCTGAGGCCGCTGAGCTCGCAGCCTGTGCCAACACAGTCGCACCACACTGACACTGCAGCAGGATTTCGAGTTTGTGGGCCGTCTTGACAGAAATCTTCTCACAGGAACATTTTTCCCTCAGAAGCTGAATGTGATCCATGTGTTCTGACATAATGCTGAAGGATATGCTGTGGAGTGCGTTGCCTAAGACCAGCCCTCCGTCCAGAGAACAGTAGTAAAGGGTGGGACTGACATTCCTTCATAACTGAGCTGGACAGGACTGGACAGTGAAAAATATTTCCATGTTTCTCTTTTCCCAACAGAAATAGAAGCATTACATGCATTTTTTTACAGGAAGAAAATATGAAGCATATGTTTGAAGCTCAGAGTTCTCTGCAGCTTTTCCCATGTCAAGAAAATCTAACATTTTCAAGAGCTGGCCTTCCAAGACACACTTGTGGTCCGTAACACGTTTTTATGGAAGAGCAGGATGAAATATAGTGTGTGTGTGTGTGTGTGTGTGTGTGTGTGTGTGTGTGTGTGATTGAGTGTTCCTCACTTACTTTCAGCAGCAGCATATCTTTAGTATAGAGGCTTCAACTTCATTAAACTGCTAAAAGATTCCCAGAACCTGAGAGTGACTGAAACCATGAAAGACTTCAGTAGCTCCACGTTGCTGGGACCTTTGACTTGTTGGTATAGAAGCACACTCTGCTCTCTCTCCTCCTCCTCTCACTTAACCCCCCCCCCCCCCTACACACACACACACACACACACACACTTTACAGCAAAGGGACAGAAAACCATAGAATAGGTTTAAAAAAAACAATGAAAGCCAACAAAATTTTAAAAAACCATCAGTTTTAATTGGAGGCAAAAGGGGATCACAGTTATTTGGGCCACCTCTCTGACCAGCAGCACCACCTCTCTGACCAGCAGTACCACCTCTCTGACCAGCAGTACCACCTCTCTGACCAGCAGCACCACCTCTCTGACCAGCAGTACCACCTCTCTGACCAGTAGCACCACCTCTCTGACCAGCAGTACCACCTCTCTGTCCAGCAGTACCACCTCTCTGACCAGCAGTACCACCTCTCTGACCAGTAGCACCACCTCTTTGACCAGTAGCACCACCTTTTGACCAGTAGCACTACCTCTCTGACCAGTAGCACCATCTCTCTGACCAGTAGCACCACCTCTCTGACCAGTAGCACCACCTCTCTGACCAGTAGCACCACCTTTTGACCAGGAGCACTACCTCTCTGACCAGTAGCACCACCTTTTGACCAGTAGCACCATCTCTCTGACCAGTAGCACCACCTCTCTGACCAGTAGCACCACCTTTTGACCAGGAGCACTACCTCTCTGACCAGTAGCACTACCTCTCTGACCAGGAGCACCACCTCTCTGACCAGCAGTACCACCTCTCTGACCAGCAGTACCACCTCTCTGACCAGTAGCACCACCTCTTTGACCAGTAGCACCACCTTTTGACCAGTAGCACTACTTCTCTGACCAGTAGCACCATCTCTCTGACCAGCAGCACCACCTTTTGACCAGGAGCACTACCTCTCTGACCAGTAGCACTACCTCTTTGACCAGTAGTACATGAAAGCTGGAGTTCTGCTGGTGAACAGAGGATGGGGGATGATGAACAGGTGCGCTGATGACAGGCAGGTGTGGAGGAGAGGGTGAGTCACCCCCCCCCACACACACACACACAGACACACACACACACACACATGAGGAAAACAGATTATACACCAGAGGAGAGCCATGACAGACATGATGTTTGCAAGTGCAAACAGCTGCTAGCATAATTACTACATCAACAGGAGTATTCTCCTCCATTCAGCACTAATTTACTGTGTTTGATGGAGTCATACAGTAGTCAGTCACCAGGTAGACCCTCAACGTTCCTCCAGAACTGTAGTCCTGTTGGCCACATTTCAGACTGAGAGCGGTCACAGAACATTTGTATTGCTGCACTCTGGGACGCTGCAGTTTTGTCCTTGTCAAAGACACAGAAGATACCCAGAACAGCCAGGGGACCATAGGGGGGTTCTTTTTGGTTTGGATGAACAAACAAGAATGTCATCTCTTACAGGAACACACCAGCTGTGAGAGAAACCCTTTCATTGTCCATCATATTTAGATCCAGTCCAGCAGGTAGACCCCCTTCTCTCCTCCAGACCCGCACCAGACAGCTGGCTGCTAGTTAGCTTAGCTGCCTACCTTTACCTGCATTCAAAGATGGAGTGTTGGGTTTGCAGCAGCTGAGCTACACGTCTCCTTTCATTCAACATGTCCACTCAGCTTTCCTTGAGTCTCACGTCTGAGGCGGGAGGGGCCGGGGTCCTAGGAGAGGAGAAGAGGAAGGGTGAGGATGACAAAGCAGAGAAATGAGAGGAGTGGAGGGTGGAGGCTCTCCTGGACCCATCATCAGTTTTATGTGGCGATACGTTGCTTCTCTGGAATGTCTTCAGCAGGAGTCGGTCCTCCTGGGCTCCTGCAGGGATGTCTCTGAGCGTGCTTGGAGGCATCAGTCATCACCTGAGCGCCTTCGCTCCGATCCCTCTCCTCATCTTAGCTGCCACTTGTGACTCTGGCTCGTGAGTGAACTGCACTCCACATGGAAGCAAGCGCTCGACACAACTGGTCCTCTGCTCAGTCTCCAAACATGAAAATCATAATCAGTCCATCAGCCCTTGCCAGTTGCTAGAGAGCTGATGAGAACCTACATCCACGACCGGTTCTGAATCTCAGCTGTCAAGAACAGTGGCACCCTTACGAACAACGAGGTGTCTCATGGTGAAGCTGTTTGGTCATTGGGGAGGTGTTCTGTCTGCATCAGTCACGCAGCCATCAAGTCTCAGGCTGAGGAACCACAGCCATGGGTCTGGTTCTGCTCATCACAGGGTTCCTTTGGAACGGTTCATCTGCATGAGCTTCTAAATTTTGTTTGTTCTTTTCTCAGAATGGAACATGTGTGCAACTGTTATTGACTGATTTTCGATCAAAGGAAGTAAAGAACATGAGTGTTGTATCTGTGACACGAATGACAGAAATGACGTGGCGGTCACAGCGTGAGGATGCGTCCACCTGCGCCAGACAGGAGCTACGCCACTCAGACCTGACGGTGCAGCACAGAACTCAACCGCACACATCCAACATTACACAGTTGAGCTTCAGAGGAGACGAGCCTTCCTCCTCCTCATCCTCCTCCTCCAAGCACTCACCATGCCGACGTTGAGCTGTCCACCATCTTTGCTTTCATTTTGATCATAAACGCGGAGCTTAAGTGGGAAGGACACAGTAATGGTTGACACATGGAGGAGGCGGATCATGGTGTCAGTCAGCCATCCCGTCAGAGCACTCGTCTAATCTGGAGCGACACCGTCTTACCAGTGGTGCTGCATTGTCTCCCACACAGTGAGCGTGAACGGAGAAACCAAACCAAATAAAAGAGTAAAATGTCCCCGGCACACTTGGATGTCCTCAGACCAGCAGTGATGAGACATCTGATGGTTAATTAGGGTTTTTCGTGTGTGAGAACTGGTCTCCATTCACCTCAGTGGGAGGTTCTGCACCACCTTTACCTGAGAAATTCCAGCTCCTGTTTTATGGAATAAAAAAAGACTTTCCATCAGTGTGTGTGTGTGTGTGGGGGGGGGGGGGGGGGCAGATAATGACTCGCACACCTGATGTGAGTGCGTCACACCTGACAGTGACATGATCTCAGTCCTCTTACAACAGGTCTGGACAGAGTTTTGGACCCATGGACTCTGAGATACCGTTACAGGAAATGATAACCAACGAGCTACGCTACGATGTTTGTTTTCTTCAAATGAACCGAGGAAAATGTGGAAACTCATCTGAAGAGAAGAGGAAGCAACTAAACCCCATTAGTCCACATGCAGGAGGAACAGTCACACGTTCGTTAAGATCAGCGTCATGAGACATGAGACTCCGGTTAAACCTGAGCCGTGTTGAATCCATGTCACCAGCAGCAGTTAGCTCAGGCATGCTAACACCACTGGAGCTGAGAGCTGGAGCTACGCTCCATGCGTGTAGCATGTATGTGCAAGTACACACTACAGCGCACCTGCACACGGTCCTAAATTTGTCCAAATCAAAAGCAGCTCCAACCACAAATAGTTCCAGTGTGAGTCAACAGAGCCGGCCTCTGAGAACCACCACCCTCTGTGGTTTCATACCATCATAAAATTACACATTCCTTTATAGTCCGCTGGCTCCGGCCCAACAGCAAGTGCTAAAACACATCACGTATATTGTCAGAAGGTGAGGTATTACATGGGGGGGGCCTCTGGCCTCACTCTGTCTTTGTCATGAGTTCAGCTCTAATCGTGTCCTGCTGTTTGAGCTCAGCACAAACTCACTAAAACTCTGAACAACAAATATCATAGATAAATCATCATGGAGGCCCTGGGCCGCGCTGAGTCACCGCAGCTACTCAACAAACAAACAGAGCTACAGCGCCTGCGACTCTGCTGCCTGGGACGTCCCCACAGACGCCGACTGCTGCTCTCCGTCTCCCAGGATTTTTCTTCTGTACGGACAAGGAGGGTCTGAAAGGGAAGGGTTTCACTCTTGACATTTAACTCCTTCTGAGTCTTCAACCTGCAGTGATTTTAGTTCATGAACCCAAGCAGGGAGGCGCATTGTTCACAACACAGCTCCATATCAGATGGAGAGATAGATGATAGATAGAAAGATGATAGATAGGTAGATGATAGATAGATAGATGATAGATAGATGGATAAATGATAGATAGATGATAGATAGGTAGATGATAGATAGATAGATGATAGATAGATGGATAAATGATAGATAGATGATAGATAGGTAGATGATAGATAGATAGATGATAGATAGATAGATGATAGATAGATGATAGATAGATGATAGATAGATGGATGATAGATAGATAGATGATAGATAGATGATAGATAGATGATAGATAGATAGATGATAGATGGATGATAGATAGATAGATGATAGATAGATGATAGATAGATAGATGATAGATACATGGATGATAGATAGATGATAGATAGATGGATGATAGATAGATAGATGATAGATGGATGATAGATAGATGGATGATAGATAGATAGATAGATGATAGATTGATAGATGATAGATAGATAGATAGATGATAGATTGATAGATGATAGATAGATAGATAGATGATAGATAGATAGATGATAGATGGATAGACAGATAGATAGATAGATGATAGATAGATAGATGATAGATAGATAGATACATAGATAGATAGATGATAGATAGATAGATAGATGATAGATAGATAGATGATAGATAGATAGATAGATAGACAGATGGATAGACAGAAAGATAGATAATAGATAGATAGATAGATAGATAGATGATAGATAGATGATAGATAGATCGGTGATAGATAGATGATAGATAGATCGTGATAGATAGATAGATGATACATAGATGATAGATAGATCGGTGATAGATAGATAGATGATAGATAGATGATAGATAGATAGATGATAGATAGATAGATAGATAGATGATAGATAGATAGATGAGATAGAGATGATAGATAGGTCGGTGATAGATAGATAGATGATAGATAGATGATAGATAGATGGATAGATAGATAGATCGTGATAGATAGATAGATGATAGATAGATGATAGATAGATAGATGATAGATAGATTGGTGATAGATAGATGATAGATAGATGATAGATAGATGATAGATAAATGAGATGGAGATGATAGATAGATCGGTGATAGATAGATAGATGATAGATAGATCGGTGATAGATAGATGATAGATAGATGATAGATAGATCGTGATAGATAGATAGATGATAAATAGATGATAGATAGATCGGTGATAGATAGATGGATGATAGATAGATAGATGATAGATGATAGATAGATGATAGATAGATAGATGATAGATAGATAGATGATAGATAGATAGATAGATGATAGATAGATAGATAGATGATAGATAGATAGATGATAGATAGATGATAGATAGATGATAGATAGATGAGATAGAGATGATAGATAGATCGGTGATAGATAGATGATAGATAGATGATAGATAGATGATAGATAGATAGATGATAGATAGATAGATCGATGATAGATAGATAGATGATAGATAGATGATAGATAGATGATAGATAGATGAGATAGAGATGATAGATAGATAGATGATAGATAGATGATCGATAGATGATAGATAGATAGATAGATGATAGATAGATGATAGATAGATAGATGATAGATGATAGATTGATGATAGATAGATGATAGATAGATAGATAGATGATAGATAGATGATAGATAGATAGATGATAGATAGATGATAGATAGATATAGATTGATGATAGATAGATGATAGATAGATGATAGATAGATGAGATAGAGATGATAGATAGATCGGTGATAGATAGATGATAGATAGATGATAGATAGATGATAGATAGATAGATGATAGATAGATCGGTGATAGATAGATAGATGATAGATAGATAGATGATAGATGATAGATCGATGATAGATAGATAGATGATAGATAGATGATAGATAGATGATAGATAGATAGATGATAGATAGATAGATGATAGATAGATAGATGATAGATAGATAGATGATAGATGATAGATCGATGATAGATAGATAGATGATAGATAGATGAGATAGAGATGATAGATAGATCGGTGATAGATAGATGATAGATAGATGATAGATAGATGAGATAGAGATGATAGATAGATAGATGATCGATAGATGATAGATAGATAGATAGATGATAGATAGATAGATGATAGATAGATAGATGATAGATAGATAGATAGATGATAGATTGATGATAGATAGATGATAGATAGATAGATAGATAGATAGATAGATAGATGATAGATGATAGATAGATGATAGATAGATGGGTGATCGACAGATGGACAGACAGGTGATAGATAATTTTCTCTTTTCTCTACTCACTGTGCAGTCCAAAAGTCTCTCAGCATCTTCGAAGTTTCCATAATCCCCCCCCCCCCCCCCCCCCCGACAGCTTAGCAACTGAGCAGCAGGGTTCTCAATCAGGGAGCTACAATTCCTTCCAAGAGAACTTTGCAGTGCCACCTAGTGGCCATAGCAGTTATGAAAACAGCAGAGCTGGAAGTCAGATCATCGGAGCTCCACTTTCAAACATGGCATTCGAAACGTTTGACTGACATAATCAAATGTTGAAGACACTCGTGTGTTTTTTTCCCTTTCTTCCAAAATAGTAAATGCATAAAACAGGACGTGCAAACCACCACTTCAGATAAGCTCTGACATAATGAATCACATGACTGGCCCACTGTTTTCGCCGCCACTCGCCTCCTTGTAGATCCCAAACTTCGTCTTTTTTCTCCAGAGAGGCAGCAGCTTTTTCAGATGAACAACTTTCCGAGTCACTGAGGTCCACCACAGAAGAAGAAACGTAGATGTTGCAGACAAGGCGTGTGTGTGTGTACACTGAACTCCTGCAGCGGCGTCTCTGATGGTGGCTGCAGCTCATAAACGCGCCATCTTCCACTAAACGTCACATACATTAGCTACAGGACATAAGAAGTAGAAATACTCCAGTTCTCTGATTCTCTTCTTGTACTTGTACTCACATCCATGTTGAAGACAACAACAACCTCCTTCGCAAAACTCAGCAGGAAGTTGAGTGATTAGGAACAAGTTCCCCAGCAGATGGCAGATTGAGTTCATTCAACTCTGACTGCCTCCCCCTCCTCCTGCTCCTCCTGCTCCTCCTGCTGCTGCTCCTCCCCCTCCTGCTCCTCCTCCTCCCCCCTCCTGCTCCTCCTCCTCCCTCCTGCTCCTCCCCCTCATGTTGCTCCTCCTCCTCCTGCTCCTCCTCCCCCTCATGTTGCTCCTCCTCCTCCTGCTCCTCCCCCTCCTGCTCCTCCTCCTCCCCCTCCTCCTCCTCCTCCCCCTCCAGTGATCCACCTTTCACCACTGCCACAGCAACAGATGAATTAACCTTTGTCACCTCGAGTCACACAATCAGAGGTGGAAGAAGAGCAGAAAGTAGAAATACACAAATCAAATACTTTGTTTGTACAAGCAAAGGCCTCCATGCTAAATTCTACTCAAAAAGTATTTCATGTAAATTAAAAAAAGACACACACATATTGTACACAGTATTTGTGTATTGCAGCATGTGGGGGCCTTCAGGTAACTGCAGCAGTCCCCTAAAAAAGAAATACTCCAGAAAAATACACATACTGTACCTGGACAATGTACTTGTAGTTACACACACTGTAACTGCTCCTATCAATAACCCACTAATATCTCATAGTGTTGAGTGTTCAATGATACCTGTGCTTCTGCTACGTCAGCTAGCTTTAGCATCACGCTAATCAGAACTGTTGCTTACCAGCGGGAAACATTTCTTTTTTTAGCAAATCTGAGCGTCTAACGAGGCTAACAGCGTTCATTCACTCACCTCTTAACACCTGTTAACTTGCTACCTGCCGATAGCTTAGCCGCTAGCTTGGCTGCTAGCCAGTGTCTCTGGGCTTACACCTGACTGCAGGGTGAGCTTGAGGGCTGAAGCGGCCCTGGAACACGACCAGAGCTTCACCCCCGCCGTCTCCATCTCTCCGGGGACCCACGCAACCGTGTCCTACCCATCATGCACTGCAGCTGGGCCCACCTTGCCACTGATTTCCTTACGTTTCTAAATTTATACCTAGTTTTTTTTAACTCTAAAAGTTTTACTCGGGTTGAAAATGTTACAAAGTGTAATATCTGAGACAAAACATACTTCAGCGAAAGTAGAATTACAGATTTTTAAACTAATTGAAACAGTACAAGTACATTAAAAACTCCTGGGACGCAGTACTGCGAGTACATGTCAGTAGCTCCTCTGCTGCGTGGTATTTATGTGAACTAACTTCTTTGCATCAGTTCTTGAATTCAGGAATTTTTGCCAGTAAAACCTTATTCACTTGTGACAAGCAGCTTGTGTAGTAACAAGGTACTCTGGAAGTACCCAGTACTAGTACTACACTGACGGCGGAGTAAACTTTGGATTTCTGGACAGAATTCTTGAATTCCCATCTGCTCGCTGCAGCAGTGATGTTCTCCAGCTTTGCTCCTGAAACAGAACCTTCTGGTGTTCTCGAACATTTGAGACCGCGTGCGTGCGGGGACGTTCCTGTGTCTCACTTCTCTTTGTTAAAACGATGAACGCCCCCCCAGCTGCAGACACGCGGGGGTCAGACCCTGGATGTGGGCTGGAGGAGTGACGCGCCGGTAGGAGTCGAGCTCCGCTGCAATAAAGAGCTGAAGGAAGCCAAGAGCACAGAAGAGAAACAGAAGGAGGGAGAGAGAGGAGAGACAGAAGAAGGGAGAGAGAGAGAAGAAGGGACAAATAGAGAGACAGAAAAGGGAGAGAGAGAGAGAGAGAGACGGCGGAGGTCCTGCAGCATCTCAGCCCCTCACCACCGCCGCCTCGGGACCAGCATGCCGCCGGCTCATTAGCTCACCCTCCCCGAGGACCAGGCGACTCAGCGGGCCTCCACAAACGGAACCTTCGGCGGGACCTCCGAGGCGCGGACGGTGAGGCGAACGCATTCCGGTGAGTCTCCATCTGAATTTAACTCTTCATCATCATCATCATCATCCAGCAAGAGTTGTTGATAGTTCAGATCGTTCTTATTTGATATTAATACACGAAAAACCCAGTTTTACTTTCTTACAATATTTGTTGAGTGGGGGGGCGCAGGTGTGTCAGCGCAGGTTCCCAACCTCAGCTCCAGAACTCTAGAATCATTACAATCAAGACTGGAAACATCTGGCACTCTGGAGTTCTTGGCGTTCCCGGGTGGAACATGTTAGTTCCTGCTGGTGGACCGAGAGTCCGGTTCCAGTCCTCCTGCTCAGCGTCATTTTGAGTGATGGGAGCTCTCTGGTCCTGGTTCTGCTTCCCGTTCAGAGAGGAACCCAATTAATGAGTCTTTCATTAGTCCAAGTAGAATGAATCCGTCTGTGTTGGACCTGAGGCCCGTGAGCAGGTTTGAGGGATCGAACCAGCGGCCTGGTTCACCAGCTCCGCTCAGGAGGGACAGCAGTCCCCCTGGTAATTCTCCATCTTCAGAGATGCAGTAACAGTACACAGCAGTACTCCCTCCTCACTATTTGGACCTGCTCTTTGTTGCTTTGTTTTGTTCTGGACCTGATAGAAGTTTGTTTCTGTAGTTTAATGTATAAATACTTCAACTGGCAGATCAGTGCTTTCAAAGTATTTCAGTCTGAAATGTGGAGCAACACTTGGCTTGTAAACTAAGTGTGTTAGTACACAGTGAATACTGGCGGTCGGGAGCAGCTCACTGCAACTCACCTCAGAGTCACGTCGACATCCATGAGTCGGAACTCCAACTAGATTCAAATGGGATTATTTTCAGTAGTAGTAGTAGTAGTAGTAGTATTTACAGGCTGAAGTAGTTTTACTTTGTTTCTTGTTTGAGGGTCTCCAGGTGAGTGACAGCGCCGTAGAAAAACAGAAGAGCAACTGAACTGAAACAGCAGCGAAAATGTTTTTAAGTGGGACATTAAAATAAGTGTGTGTGTGTGTGTGTGTGTGTGTGTGTGTGTGTGTGTGTGTGATAATAAACCGGTGTACTAAAGATGACGCCAAGCACCTGAACGTGTCACAGAAACAGTGAACAGGCTCCTTATTCATGGTCGTGTTGTTGACATCACATTGTTCAGTTGGTTTTTATTTGTGAAGGAAAAACCAGTTCAGAAGTTCCTGGTGTGAACCTCGACGGCCCGAGCGCGCCGGGGTGAATCAGGCAGGTCTGAGTGGGAGCTGATCACATTAACACCGAGGCGAGAGGCCGCCGCCGCCGCCATCAGGCCCTGCAAGGCGCTGAATCTCACAGCGCCGGCTGAAGCCGAGCGGCACACGGCCGGCGAGGGCTGCAGGCCCCCGGTACATCTGCGGACATCAAAGGGTTAAAGGTGAAGCTGCTAATGACCTCCTGAGTAAAAGTCAATTACTTCTGCCTGCTGATCAGAGAGGAGGAGACGGCGGGGGGGCAGTCTGAGCCTCACTGCTCCTCATTACAAATACTTACCCCCCCCACTATAATACCTGTTAAATGAGTTCAGCTGCTATAAAACTGTTGGTTAACAACATTTTACTAAGAACGGGTGAAAGTGAGGAAAGTCTCACGAGCGTTCAAACGACTCAGGTTCCTCTGGTACTGCAAACTACTTCATGCTTGAGGCTCAGGGTACTTCAGTGTACTTCAGCCTGCTTCCTTCTGGTGAAAACTTCATCCATGTTTAAAGTGGTTATTTGTTATTTTACAGTGTGAGTCACGATTGTTCTACTACGAAGACAAATATTAGAACTAATGATCAGAAATATTGCAGTATTCCTCATTAATCACTTTGATTAGATCAAGCTGAAGAGTTTGTAGTCAAACTCATCAGCCAATCACAAGCTGGCGTTCAGTTACATCGCGTGTCTCCGTCACCTGGTCACGTAACGGGGACACGATCAACTGTTTAAGATCATTTTACCGCACAAAAAGGAAACGGCATCAACAGAGTGTTTTCAAAAGGCTGGTCAATGTCGGCCCCCACGCCTGGTTCTGACCCGAGAACCCTCCGGTTCCTCAGGTCCTGCAGCACCACTGCGGCGTTCTAACAGTATACTACTGGATCACTCCTGCTCAAGCAGTACTTTGATGGTAAATGTGGCAAATGTTACTACTGTATTAATGGTGTATTAGTGACGATCTGCTCAGCAGAGGTGCAGCAGCGACAACAAACAGGTTGGGAAGGTGTGAGGGGGCGTGGCCTCTCTCCTGTCCGTCACGTCTGTCTCAAACAAAGATGCTCTGTTGTCTGTTGTTGCTGCTGCTGATCAAACCTGATTTAAGAGCTGAGGGCTGGTGGAGGACGGCTCCAGGCATGTAGGGAGCAGGAAGCACTCACACACTCTCACACACTCTCACACACTCTCACACACAAACTCACACACACCAAGTCACACACACACTCATACACACACACAGTCACTCACACACACACACACTCACACACTCTCTCACACACACTCACAAACTCACACACACCAAGTCACTCACACACTCATACACACACACGCTCACACACACACACGCACTCACACACATGCACTCACACACTCACACACACATGCACTCACACACACACTCATACACACACGCACTCACATTCACGCACTCACGTGCATTCACACACACGCACTCACACACACACGCATGCACTCACACACACGCACTCACACACACACACACGCACTCACACCCCCACTCACACACGCACTCACACACACGCACTCACACACACACGCACTCACATGCACACACACACTCACTCTCACACACCCCCACTCACACACACACTCATTATTATGGGTTCACCTTCACTGACACATACCACACATGCATGTCTTAGTCATCTTGTGAGGACCGTCAGTGAGAGACGTATCCCTCTCGCCTCTGTAGTTACTATAACTCCATGAACACGCCTCAATACTCTGAATCAGATTGGAGGCAGTGTGTGTGTGTGTGTGTGTGTGTGTTTGTGTGTTTGTGTGTGTGTGTGTGTGTGTGTGTTTGTGTGTGTGTGTGTGTGTGCACCTCCTCTTAGTTCACAGAACCACAGAGGACAGCCAGTTCTACAGCTGGGGTTGGTGAGGGGACCTGCAGGAGAGTGTTGGAGCCTGGTCCTGGTCAGATGGATGTTTCAGTGTTGGGGTGGGGGGGTGTCTTTCTAGGGTCATTCACATGCATGCAGCCTTAATGAGCTGATAATGAAGCTCCCTTCAGCAGCTTGATGTGTATTAACCCCAGATGGAGCTGTGTGTGAGTGTGTGTGTGTGTGTGTGTGTGTGTGTATGTATTAATCTACATACCGAATACGCGCCATGAATCAGCAGGGTGGGGGAGCTCCTGGGGGGTTTCGTTGTGGTTTCTCTCGCTTCATCTGTTTTCTCTCCTAAGGTTAGACGATCCTTGAGCCCCATTCATGAGTATTTTTTTCACCTTCAAAGTAACCTTACAGACAGGAGGTACAGCCTGTTGGCTCCTCCTCCTGGAACATTATCTATGTGACTGACAGTTACGGGAGCAACACCATAGACGTCAACACCCGTCAGACTTTCACTCCTCAGGGCAGAAAAAGTCTGACAGCATGCGAGAACACCTCTGGGGCCTGGTGATGTTAACCTCATGTTTGTGTGTTAAGTAGAGCTCAAGTCAAGCTTTGGTAAACTGAGTTTAGCAAAGAGTAGGAAGAGCCGAATGATGCTGGTGTGTCCACTGAATTAACTTCTCAGACAAAGATGTAAAATGTCAAAGACCAGCTGCCTCCCAGTCGCTGGTCTCATCACGACTAACAATCACAATAATTGTGCGTTTGTGCAGCAGCAAGTGTGATAAATTGTTGTGACTCCGACTGGTGGTTCTTCATCTGCTGGTGTTTCCTGTCTCCAGACAACCTGCTGGGTCTCAGCCATGGGCAGCAAGACGCTGGCAGCTCCAGTGCCCCTCCACCCGTCCTTCCAGCTGGCCAACTACTCCCTCCTGCAGAGCTCCACAGGCCTCCAGCTGCCAGCAGATCACTTCCACAGCATCTACAGCTTCAGCGCCCTGCACGCCATCCACCTCCACCAGTGGACCCTGGGTTACCCACCTCTGGCCCTGCCCCGCGGCACCATCTCCAAGCTGCCCACCCACTTCTCCTCAGTGGCCTCCATCCCCATCTTCCCTCACCTCCTGCAGCCCAAACAGGACTCGGCGGCGCTGCTGAGCTCCAAGAACAAGCCTCGCTTTGATTTCGCCAACCTGGCAGCGGCGGCCACCCAGGAGGACCATCTGAAGGCGGAGGACCTGAGCATGACGGGCGTCGCTGCAGCAGCTGCAGCCGTGCAGGCTTCATCTCACCACCCGAGCTCAGCGGGCCTGGGTTGTCTCCTGGACGTGACCAAACTCTCCTCACCAGAGCGCAAGTCCAGCCGAGGCCGGCTGCCCTCCAAGACCAAGAAAGAGTTTGTCTGCAAGTTCTGCGGTCGCCATTTTACAAAATCCTACAACCTGTTGATCCACGAGCGGACGCACACAGATGAGAGGCCGTACACCTGTGACATCTGCCACAAAGCCTTCAGAAGGCAGGACCACCTCCGGGACCACCGGTGAGAAACCCCGACAGGCTCATCACAACAGCTTTGACCGTGTCATCCAAAGGTCCAAATTTCCAGGAATATTGAAATTTGGGAACTTTCCATGAGAATGTATGGAAGTAAACTGTATATGTGGGTCATTTACACTGACACACAGACATAAATATGGAGATCTCCTCTCTTTGTTAGCAGACACAAACACACGCATTTGAAAAATGACATTGTTGACACAATAAAAATCCTTTGCTTGCTACTAGTTTACTCTAAGCTGGTGGACCCTCTTCACTGAGGTCACACACACACATTAGCGTTCAATACAAAATAGTTCAAAACACTTAATTCTCATGGACTGTTTTCAGCTCTTCTAAAAAGTAGTCAAAATTCCCCAAATTCCTGAGTTTACAGCAATACTTTCAAGAACTCGCTGAGGTGTTTCTCCCTCCTCCATCACTTCTTAGTGACTCCAGAATGCAGGAAGAACCAGCCACGTATATTTAGCTTGAAGCTAACAGACACTGATGCTAACAGCAGCTAAACTGTCCAGAAGCGTCTGGTCACCACCTCTCCAGGGGGTCTGGTGTGATCCAGGTCTCCTTGATCCTGCTGGAGGATCAGGGATCCTCTAACACCTGGACTGGTGGAAAAAAGTAACTAAATTTAATTGAAATTTGGTGCTCAAACTAGAAGTCATCTTTCAGTCTCCGTTAGCTTCGAGCTAAATGTACGTGGCTGGCTCTTCCTGCATTCTGGAGTCGGTAGAGTGATGCAGGAAGGAAAAACATCTTTGTGAGCTGAGTACTCCTGTCAGTGAGTACTCGGAAGTCAGAATACACTCTTTGGGTGAAGTTTCATTGTAACTTCCATCCTTTGCTTTACCCCTCGTTGTCCAGCGACGTAGCGCGGCCCGACACGGGTCCCCTCAGCATACCGGCACAAGATGCATTCGGGTGCCGTGTTGATCTGTAGTAAACTTTAAGCATAAAAGTTCTGGATGTTGTTGTATTCTGCTTGAGAGTGAATAGAAGATACTTCAAATGAAGCGGCTGAAATGTGGAAGAGGCTTCATTAAACGAGTGGTACTTTTTAAATTTACAAACCTACTCTGACCTCATGCTGAACTCACAGTATGAAATTTAACTCTGTTTTCAGACTAGAGGTCAGGTCATTCCACCGCGAGCCCCCCATCAGAACAGTTAATAATCCCATTTAATTTATGATCATAAATCAAGTTTATGCACTGATCAGCAGCCGCCAAGCTTGTCAGATCTTTGATTTATCATGTAATTAATATACTTAGGCGCTATCTTCATCGTCATCAGTAATGTGACGTGCAGCAGCAGGTTGTTTAGCTCCGTTAGCTGCAGCAGGTGCCAAGGCTCCGCAGGTGTGGATCATCAGATTACTTCATCCCACCGTCGTGGTCAGAAGCCAAATGAAGACCCCATCAGCTTCATCGCTAGCTGGTGCTGAGCTGGTGGATTCTTCAGCACCTCCGTCACAGTAACAGCTGTTGTGGCATTAGAACGGGAGTTGAGGGTTCCACGCTGGCTGCTGGTTCTGCTGCTGTGCTTGTGGGTGTGTTTGCACACCACAGTGAATGTTTGAGCTCGACGAGGAAAGTTGAGTGATTTACCTGACATGAATCAAAGTCAGTTTGGCAGAAAAATAGTTTTTGTGTCACCTGCATGAATGTGACAGTTGAGTCATGTGCAGTCAGATCTGTTGACTCACCTCCAAGGTGTGTGTGTGTGTGCACGCGCGTGCTTGCGTGCGTGCGTGTTTGGAAGCTCCACCCCTGGCTGATGTCAGACTCCTCATCAGTGTACCTGCACCTTCGTTCATCTATCACACCCAGAATGTTCCGTCTGAATACCCTTTTAAGTGGTACACCCTTAAAGCGATACTTTATCCAGTTTGTCTGGTATAAACCGGGGCTCCTTAATCCAGTTTGAGGATCAGTGATCCACTAACACTTGGACTGGAGACCAGAACTAACGAGAACCCCTTCGGTTCAACACCAAACCAGAAGTGTTGTAGTGGATATCAGCTGCAGATGGAACATGGATCACATCCAGAAATTAGCCACAGTGGTCAACATGCTAATACAAATGAAAATAAAGAGGAAGAGGAAGTTTTCAGATCTGAGCTTATAAATATGGCTGCTACAGGTCATGTGATCTGGAACTTGTAGAAAAATAGTTATTTTAACATCGGGCCAGGCGGCTGACAAGCAAGTGTTGTTCTAAAAGGTTCTAGATGGGAAGGTGAAGATGTTCGTCTGGAAGACTAACTGGCTGCTGTGTGCTCTTCATCCCTGCAGGTACATTCATTCCAAAGAGAAACCCTTCAAGTGTCAGGAGTGTGGGAAGGGGTTCTGTCAGTCCAGGACTCTGGCTGTCCACAAGACTTTACACATGCAGGTCAAGGAACTTAAGCCAGCAAAGATCAAGTGACCGAGTCTCAGTCGGATGGGACAGGGACACTGGAAACAGGACCAAAGACAACTGCAACCAAAGAGGCCTTCATCTCAGAGCCCCCTCCTCACAGGTTCAGTATCCCACCAGCAGACCCAGAAAGAAGTCTGAAAGGAGAAGTGCAGAACCCAGCGGGGGTGTGGGGCGAGAAGTGGACTGCTGCTGAAGCTGAATAATGAGTAAAGCCATGATAGCATAGACACAATTTCCTCCTTTTCAACATCACATTCCAATGTTATTTTTGTACAAATGCATTATAGCATAAATGTATTTTTGCACTTTAATCTGATTATTGATTATTTACATATATCACTGGATTTCTTGAACTTATTTTCAAAATGAATAATCATTTCTAAATAAAGTATTTTACAGTAAATGGACTGTGTGTTGGGGTTGCTTGATGATGGTACAAGACACAACATGATTTACTCCAATCACAACGATCACTGATATTGATGTAATCAATCAAAGCTGGAGGACCTTCACCCTCCCCGGATGCTACGATGGCATCGTTGGGCCGGTGTTGAATTTCGTTACTTACACAATTTGCAAACAACACAACATGACGGCCGTCACCTATGAGGGCGAAGCATCCCGACAGTGACACTACAACCACCAGGTCCACCACAGTCTCCGGAGGGTTGGACATGGCAGAGCTGCAGGGACTGATAGGGTTATGGTCCGCTGGGACAACAGACACTCCGCCGGTGGAGTCGGATTCTGTCACAGAATGATTCAGAGGAAAGTTATGGAGGGAACAACCAGGACCCAAGAACCAAGAACAACCAAAACAAGTCTTCACGGCGGGCTGGACACCAGACACCCCACAGTCACAATGTGACCGCCGCGACCACAACGCTATTATCACCAGTCAAAGTCTCGTCCTACCTGAGCAACACAGCTTCAATGAGCAGCAGTGAACCTGGTCTTGTGACGTGTCAACCTAACAGCAGGTCCTGGAGAACCTGAACCAAGAGCAGGTCTGCTTGTTATCTCCAAAAACACGACTATACAAACTGGCGTGAACACTTGCTGCGATGTTCCCTTCAGCCTCTTATCATCATATTCCGTTTGGAAGGCCTCTGAGGGCTTCTGGAGGCCGGTTACACCCAAATAATCCCTGACACAGGTGACAGGTAAAACCAGCACAGCAGCTGGTGCCAACCAGGGCCAGGGTCCAGCTGCAGCTTAGCCACACAAAACAAGCCTGGACATTGTTCAGAGACTGAAGTTCTGCACAACTGCTTGCAACTCAATGACGACAGCTGACAAGGTTTGAAGTGTTTACACTCAACAAAGCATCATGATAATAAAGGAGAGTCAGAGAGAATATGTGGATGTGTATCAGCACCAGGAAATACAGCCAGATGTGTGAAGAGGGAGGGGCTAGTTGTGGTAGGAGGAGCCAACCACCTCAGACGTTAGCTAGCTGAGCTCAGTGCTTCTGCTGGGCTTTCTGACCAATAAGACAACTTATTGTTTGTTCTTGGAACTTTTTGAAAACTTTGGGTTGCTTGGTTGCCGTGGGAAAACAAATGCAACAATTATAATATCTGAACCAAGCAAATGAACTACATGTGTGACTACAAATCTGAGGAATCCAGTTTCAATATCATAAACTTTTGTCTTGTGTGTGTGTGTGTGTGTGTGTGTGGCATGCTGGAGGAGGGTGGTTCGTCCAGGGGAAGGAGGGGAAGTGAACGGATGCTCGGCTACTCACCATTTTTCCCTTAGCCAGGAACTCATCAGTCTGTCAACTCTGTGAGAGGCCAGGAAAACACACGCGCGCGCGCACAGACACACACACACACACACACACACACACACAGCTGGTGCGATGGCCGGGGACGGTGTACGTGACATGAGTCTTGTCAGGTTGTGGGACAATGGTGTCCACTGGCAACATCTCAGACCTGACTATTGGCCAGAGCCAGCCGGGGACAATGAGCGCCGCCACCAGAGCCTGCTGGGACAAGAGTCGCCGTTTTGGACATGTGATGATGCTGTAAGACACATCCCAGTTCAGCTCTGCGTCACGATGTTGATGAGGCATTCTAAAGTGTATGACATTCTTGCTCTGAGTTCTGAGTTTGGTGATCATTGCTGTGTGCTGAGACTTCCAGGGAAAAGCTCCTTGAAGCTGAGGGCTGAGGTCCAGGGTGACTTCATCCCGCTCCCCAGCCGCACCATCCTGCCTGGATCGTCACCAACTTCTCTACCATTAATCCACAACAATATTCAACAGCTTTTTTGTTTTGAATCCTTTTTTCACTGATATTAAAATGAAATTAGTGAAATTTCACAATATTTCACACTGGCTTTATTGTTGACCATATTGTATCCCATGATGCTTTGTGTTGTCAGTGACACCAAAGGCCTCATCTGTTTGTCACATGAAGCGTCGCTCTTTGCTTTCATCGGGTGACAGAGCTTTGAGCTGGCAGTGCTCCTGGCGTGTCACTCTCCATCACCAGAGCGGAATTCTCATTAAAGCTGATGGAACTAACAAGCTTTCCTTTAACTCTTTATTTTCTCTGTCTCTAGTTTTAGTTTTCATTTTTATTTTTCTCCCATCTGAACATTACATGGTGAGAACTGATTGAGGTTCTTTTGTCTTCTGTGTCAATAATCAATACATCAATCACGTGTCATGGACACCGGGCCAACGTCACGACTCAGGTGAACTCAGGTGCCATCAAGGCGAGTTCATCGCGTGTATCGATTTATCAGCTGCTTGAGTGCATCTTCCTTGAGGATGAGCAAGTAAAAGCAACAGGCTCGAACACACACACACACACACACACACACACACACACACGCATGTTTATACGTGTGTATGTGTACATACTGTATATATAAAACACACAGGGCCAGAGGGGGAGCCGGTCAGACCCACCTCAAGTCCACGTACCCTGGGACACTGGGAGGTCAGCACCAGTTCAACCTCATGCTGGAACAACAACCATTGCTCGTGAAACAGAAGCACAAACTTGTTTTCTACTCAAAGTGAGAAAAAGAACAGAAACAAAATGAAGGAAAACTTCACCTGTCATTTATTCAACGGGGAAACTCCAACACGCCTGAGAGAGACAACAGTCAACCGTTACATGTGTATTTCACCCAGTAAAACACACTCTCCAGGTACTTCAACTGCAGTACACACAGTAATCTCCTGTGAAGGATCTTGGTACGAGATGTTCAGCAAGGCTCTGAGCGCCATCCAGCAGCCTTGGCCTGGCTACTACTCTCAAAGTAGTCATGATGGTTGTCGTAGTAGTACTGCTGGTATCACTACTCGGAAGTATATCAGGTACTCGTCGTCTGCTTTAGCGGATGTTTACGGTATTAGCTCAGTGAACCCCCCGGCCTTGGCTCTACCTCTGTGTCCTCTGGGGGAAATGTCATTCACTGCTACTGTCCTAACTGAATGATTTAGGAGGGGCGGCGGGGGCCATGGGGGGGGGGGGGCCTGCTACATACAGTAGACGTGGCTCTGGGCCACTGACACCTTTATGGTTTCCGACTGGCAGGGTGAGATGGAGGGTGGCAGGATGGACGCACAGTGAACTGACAGACAGAGAGCCAACAGGGAGCTGTGGTCCACCCCCAGCTTCCTGCAGCTTGGGAGGAGAAGGGAAGGAAAAGACAACAACACCCCCCCTCCCACGCCCCCGCCCCGCCCTGCAACAGTTCGAGAGCAGGACGACACAGCAGGTCAGGAAGGTGAAACTAGGTCCTGATGAAAATCACTTCCACATGGTAAATGGCCTCCTGGCCCTTCTGGTTCTGCAGACGGTACAGGACTCAGTCTCAGCTGCCACCGGGGGGTGGGGGGCTCACGGGCAACTCTTGACTGAGCAGTCACCCGTATGACACAACAGACCTGCCAGAAGTACAGGGATCAAAACCCAGGGATCATCTGGGGGTTAGGGCAGTTTATCTGCCCACATCAACAACAACAACCAAAGCATCTTCCCAGTGGCCACCACACCCAGCAACCCCTGGCTTTTGTCTGCTGTGGGACCAACTGTCCTCGTCCGTCAGATGGAAGACATGCAGCTCACAGACGGAACATCAAACCTCATCTCATCATCTCAGACCGCTGGATTTTGTCAGACAAAACACAACCTGCTAACTCTGCGTTTAGCATCCCTTCAAACAACTTCTGACCAGTCAAACACAGTTTTTTGTTTTTCTACTCCTCCAATGTGGTGTTGAGGTCACAGTCAGCAGGTCACCATAGTCGTCCTCTTCACGTCTCGCTGCAGGAAGTTGCGAGGATATGGTGAAGGACGGTCCGACCCAACGACGGTGGCAATGGAAACATTGCCTGGGTGGGGGGATGATATCATGTGCCCATGTGAAATGGACGCCGGCCATCTTGGGTTGGCTGGAAAGGCCGGGAAACACTGTATCCCAAACTGGCCAATGCCGAATGTTGGACTGGGTAACACGTTCTGGCTGGTTCTCAAGATCATCATCTGAATCTGATTTGACGTTTATGTCAGGAAGGAGTTCAGGTGGTCAGCCCCTTCCCTATTTATGGACCTGGACTGCATCAGGAGTGGGACCAAGATCTCCCGTGGGTTGCTGCACTGGTGTAGATGTTTGAGCGATAACCTTCCCTCTTATTAGCAAAACAAACTCACTGCAGGAACAAAAAATCCAACTGGCAGCAACGCAGCACAGTCATTCTGAATATCCATGCATTTCCTTTCAGGGCCAAAAGGCTCAGGGTTGTTTTAAACTGACGTTGTGCAGCAGAATATAAGAGTTCCTAACAAATACAACCAAAGGGTTGTTTTTCAAATCTTATCTTTGGTTTCTGCCTCTTTAGTCATGAAGTTTTATGTTACATAGGCTTTAGAAAAATAAGTGTTTTCTGAGCTTACGCTCCTGTCGGCAGCTAACTTTGCTCCTCTGTGCCTTCCAAAACTTACAAATGACGGTTACAGAAGGCGACAGGGTCGGAGGGACTGAAGCTCCCCGGCCCCCCATAAACAGCCTGAAATACTCAGGGATCTCAGCCCAGGTTAAAGCAGCCTGACAGCTCACTAACACGGTGTCACCCTCCTGCTTTACTCCTTGGGGACTCCAGAATGCAGAGATAAAAGCTAACTAGAACCCTCCTGGTTCGGTGCTTGTTCAGGGTAGTGCCAAGCGTGACCAGCGGTGCATTCAACTGAACCACTTTGCGCACTCACCTGCCTTCTGGTTAGCTTCATCTCCATCAAAGGGTTCGTATCATTCATTTATCCCCGATCCCCAAGCTGGATCAAGGAGACCTGGATCCTTCCAGACCACCTGGAGTGCTTGTCAACGGACGATTCTGGACAGTTTAGCTGCTGTTAGCAGTCAGTCTCTTAGCTTCAAGTGGTAATGTACGTTGCTGGCTCTTCCTGCATTCTGGAGTCACAAAGAAGTGATGCAGGAGGAAAGAAGTAAAGAAAAAAATTTTGTGGGTGAAGTATGACTTGTAAAACTTATGGGCACATGGGTACGTGTACTGGGTCCAAGTAGATGTTGGACTACTGTGACGGTCAGGACAGTACTTCTGGCTTTATTCATCCAACCCACGAAGTAAACTTACTGTTTTGGAGGCTCGAACAATGACCATCAACACAGTTGCCTGATTAAAGAAAGAGAAAAGGGTCGCAGGGGTCAATTCTATCATTTGCGGTTCGGTTAAAGTAGGAAAACAGAAAGTGGACGTCTCTGCCTGTTCGCCCAGTTCACAAACCCTCACAAATAGCTGCATAATTGAGGTGATTCCAGACGACTAAAGACCCAGACATCATCTCTGCAAAGTAATTATTAGAACAAATACATTCAAGGTAAAGCCAGTTAGTTTAAATACTGGACTTGAATGTAATGGCCTATTTAGATGGACTCTCAGGACATGGGAAAGTCCTGAGCTGGAGGAAGAGAAGGAAACGCTGATTGAATGTCCAAAACGAGAATATGTATCAAAATCCAGAACAGCTTGTTTTTTACCTTCTAACCCCTGAAATAGCTATGAGCCATTTAGTTATCCCCATGGTACCATTAGGGTTTCTGTACTGAGCCACAATATAAAGTGTGTTACAATAAAGATCAAGAGAAATCTCTCAGCTTGACATGGGCCCAGAGTTCTGTTTCGTCAAGCAATATTTCTGAAGCTCGTAAATTTACCCCCAATTTAAGAGTTTGTATGAGGAACTGATCTTCTCACAGCTCAGCAGCAAAGGTATTGTTGTGCCTTACACAGTTATTTGGTCCATAAAATATCCGTTTATTGCTGTTTAACAAGTTTGTGATATAATTGAATGCAACAATTCCCACATCATTTGGAGAATATTTCACGATGCTTCAGACTCCAGAAATGTGGGTGAGTGCCAGAGGGCTGTGCAGCGCGACCTCCTGCAGATACCTGTTGAGCAATGCTACGTTTACATTTTCATAGAAAGCAGCGATCACCTTCAGCTCAGTGACATCATCATTTACCTCCGTCCTGTTAAGTCTGCTGGTCTGCTAGTGTGCTCTCGCTGCTAAGATGCCTGGATGATTTTGTAGCAGTACTCGCAGTAGTAGTAGTACTACATTCAAAACTGTAATGGCGACATGACTGCCAAGCCAGCCAACTGTGACACTAAATACAAGTCATCACAATGTGCACCAGTGACGCGCTGAGGTTCGTGGCTGCCGAGGCGCTGACGTCATCACTATCGGATCTGAAAACATACAGAAAAAAAAATGCATTTAATCATAAAAACAGACAAAAATGTTCTCCATGTTTTGGCTCCTGTCTGCCACAGCTTCTTCAGCGCTTTGGCTGCTTTAGCGTGAACCTCCTGCTTCCACTGAACATCCAATTTAGAAAATTGCTTTATCTTGGAAATGTAACCCTCCATTGTGACATTACGGCCTGTCAGGAGGAGAAAACAACTGAATGACTGCACTTGACTTTCCTTACAGTAAATTGGAGCTCGCTGTCTCTTCTTCTGCAGCAGAGCGGAGGAGGCGCAAGCAGAATCCCTGAGCTCACTAGCGCCTCCTCCGTGAGGCAGGAGAACTGCGTGCCTCCGTCCTCTCTGTGATCAGAGGGTAAGAAGGTGCTACAGGAGCCCCACCTTCCATCACCTGCTTCTGTACCCTGTACATGAACCTGGTCCCTGTCCCTGTCCCTGGTTCCTGTCCCTGAAGCTGTGCTGTACCTGAACCTGGCCCCGGTCCCTGGTTCCTGTATCTTGTACCTGTACTGTGTCACATTTTTCTCACTTTGAGCAGACAGACACTCGTCTGTCTCAGCGATGCTCTGAAACTAGAGATCATCAATCATCTCAACACAAAGCACCTTTAAAACCTCCATGATCAGAAACAGCTCTGGTTCAGGACCAGAGACTGACCAAGACAGTCCTGGTGGGACAACAGACAGACCAAGTCATCGCCCCGCTGCTGTGCAGGCAACCACCCGCCTCCCCATCCAGTGTCTGCAAGGTCCACGTGGGTGGAAGGAGGACGAGATGCACATTAGTCAACATTTCTGCTGCTGTGACTGAGAATCACTGAGAAAACAGATGGCAGCAGGTCGACGTGTGCAATATTCCCTCCAGCGACGGGCCCATCAGCCGGCGTCTCCCTCAGCCGACGGCCAACAACCGTGTTCACGGCCGTACAGAAATAGCTGTAACTAAGAGAGTGACCTCATATCAGCCTGTTATTTCACGCTCTCTTTGTGTGTGTGTGTGTGTGTGTGTGTGTGTGTGTGTGTGTGTGTGTGTGTGTGTGAAGTGTGTTTTTCCAGCTGAAGGAGGTTGCTGGTGGTGTAACTTTCCTTTAAACCATTTATTTTTCTAATTGTTCACCTTTGGAACTAAATAAAAGTCTAATGGAAAACTAGACTCGGCTTAAACAGAAGAAATTTTCAACTTTTCAAATGCAAGTCACACAACAAAGGCGACACCCAAATGATTTAATGGAACGGTGCATTCACTGTTGACTCACCAAACACTCGCCGTCAATTACGAGGAAAAGGTCACACGCAGTTGTAAAAGTACCAAAGTACCAGATCCATATTAACTGGCTTCAGCACTGAATGTGCTCTACACCATGTACTACTGTACTCCTTCACTTCGATCAGAAGTAAATACAACGTTCTGCAGTGCTTTTAAAACTGAGAGACATTAAATGCCTCTCTCAGAGTTTGTTTGCATGTCAAGTACTCAGAAAGACAGATTTCCAGGGAGAACCGGCCTGAAACAAGTCTGCCAGTCTAGCGCCTGGCTGAGCTGCTCCTGACGCTCCTCGCCACGTGGTTTTGTTTTGGTTTGTTCTTTCAAAAGTGGATGTTAACTTCTCCAAAGGTTTGAACGGGAGGGACGTGCTCGGGGTCGTCGGCCTGCAGATGAACCGCGGATGTAGTTTCCCACCTGGATAAGTGACAAGATGGCGTTCATCTAGCAGACCTGTCGCACAGGCGCCGCCGACCCACCGTCCGACAGAGTCAAACACTGGGAGCCAAACAGTGACTTTCCTCAAGTCTGGATAATTACAACACTTCCTGTCAGACTTTCTCCAACTGTGTACGTTAGGTGGAGTACAACAGTAGCAGAGACGGACGGACACAGTGACTTTGAATGCAAATAACTTGAAGTGGTTTTTGCATTTTTTGTAAAAGTAAACCAGGAGATGAAAACACCTCACTTGAATAAACTCAGCTGTAGTCCAGCGTCCACTCACGTGACTGCACGGCCGTTTCCGCCGTCCTCTTCCTGGTTGTTGTCAAACTTTGTCTTCGTCTCTGGAGAAACACCAACCTGTCCGACACTAGCTGGCACCAGAGAACTGGTCCGACTGGTCCCACTGACAGTCCCTCCTCCAGACCCCCCCACAGTACCTGGGAAACGTCTGGAGACCAGAACAATGAGCCCACCTGTTGTGTTCCGGGTTTTCTTCTTCTACGCTGTCTGTTAATGTCGCCTACACCGCCACCTGCTGATGGAAGTAGGCACTTCGTAACCTGCTTGAATGACTCACAACAGCTGGAATTCCATCTTCTCATTGTGGTATTTGTCAAATTCAATGGAACCATGGCTGGTGCCGCCGGTACCGGAGGCAGCAGAACTGAACCTCCACCACATTCTGCCTTTTACCTTCTGAGCTTCACCTCCACACCCAGAAACTAACTGACACACTGATTCCTCTTCGGTTTCATTTGTCCATTCAACATGATCCCGGTTTCTATCAATCCTGCTTTCTAGTAAGAGAGGGAGCACCAGAGCGGGGCAAGGGGGAGAGGGAGAGTCAAGTCGAGTTAGAAATTTAGCAAACAAAACCATTCAGATTTACAGGCTCATACTGGCGGAGTCTTGTTACAGGTGTATTTACTCAGATGTTCCCTGATAAACTGCTCCCATATATTTTGTCACCAAGTTTAAGTTTGACTTTGGAACCTTAAATGTCCAGCAGCCATTTCCTTGTTGGACCTTCTCAAAGAGTCAATCAGGTCAGTTTCATGACAGGAGAACCTTGCCCGTGTTCCGGGACCATGGAACCTCTCTGGTTCTGCTACTGATCCCCATCTGTTTTTCAACTCTTTGATCCATCTGAGTTGGCAGTTCTACTACAAATACTTCTACACTCTAAACTGGTTGCAGTTTTTCAAATATATTTAAAAGAAATCAGTTCTCCATTTCCCCTCCAGTTGGTGATCGACTTTACCCAGAGAGACCAGGGCACTCCAGCTGCTATTTCCTGCTTCTGTCCAGATGTTCTGTCCAGCTCAGGTGTTTCACTGGTCAAACATGGTGAACACCTGCAGGAGCACGAGCAGGCTACTGGAGCTGTCCACCAGGAGCGTGGGGCCGCGCTCAGGGCCGCAGAGGCTAAATTCACCTCACCTCATCTCTACATTGACAAATATGCAGGGACACAAAAAGCAGGGCACTCGGCAGCCATTACCCAGGCCCGTGTTATGAGCTGTACTTCCCAGACTGCCTCCCAGCAGCCCCCGGAGAGCAGGCGTGAACTGGGTGGATCCAGCAGTGGGACGAGTGCGTAGGTGGAGATGCCGTAGAATTTACTATTACTCACATGTTCAGAGGAGAGCTGGTCCTTCAGAGCTCTGGAAACATGGCGGCGTGACGGCCAACAAGTCAAGATGCACGACCGACACACATCAGATATTTCCGTTTAACCCTCCGAATCCAAAACCGGCACGCAGTTTTGAAAGTTGGGAATTTTAAATTTTTAGCATTTATAGCTAGAAGCTGTAAACACACAAGTGCCATGGGATTCTCACCTTTCTGACAGTCCTCGCATCAGTCGTGGGAGATACGCCACCATCAAAAAAAACAAAAAATCTGCTTGAAATCCTAATCGTTCATCAGAATTACTTGGATGTTCGAGGTTGAAGTACACAAGACTCAAACACGAGGAGCCATGAGCATCAACACAACCAATCAATTTACAGTTGGTTTATACTTCATGATGGATTTTTACATTAATCAAATATTTTGAATGATTTTAGGCTGAAGCACTTCTGACATCTGAAGATTACGATGTTGCATCTCTGACTCCTGGCCGTAGGAGGCAGTGGGTCTGCAACTGGCTGCTCTCTTATTAAGTTGGGGTTTGAAGCTTTTCCAGACAGTCAAATAGCAGTTTTTACATCTCAAGTTTGCTGTCTGTTTCACCAGGAGTATGTGTTGTACATCTGTTTGTATTTTACCAACCTCGACTGGTAAATAGTCCAGTTTGTTCTTGATCCTGATTAGGACTGAAACAGTCTTGACTTGGTCTCCTCGGTCTGGTCTTGGTTTCGGTCTGTTTGTGTGACATTTCTGTGTTTCTATCTTATACTCAGTCTGTCTTCTTTTTTTGCAGTATCTCTACATTCACTCAAGTCATTTCATGACAGTCAGAAGAATCTCCTCAGTTTGCCATATTTTCAACACATTGGTCCATGAGTGTCTGCATGGCAGCCAGAGATGTTGGTGCTCAGACGGCTGCACAACTTTGAGAAGCTGCAGCACCTCGCCGGGTCCGTTTGACTCCACGCTGGGCGGTGCCAACGGTTGGTGCCTCTCATCCAAATGCAGAAGCTTTAGCAGAAGAGATGGATTCCCCTCTGACTGGCAGAGGAACCCGAGCAGCTCACTGGGTCACAAGAAGTACATTTGGAAATGACTCATCTGACAGTTCAGTCGTATGTATTTTTCCTCTCTGGACCTGACAGACACCACAAGGCTCTTTGTTTTCCTGCCCTGGCCCCGGAGCACGGATGCCCAGTGCCAGATGAGTGACTCCATCATGACTGCAAACGTATCTCAGAGCAGTGAAGGATGGAACCAGTGGGTGTTTGGAAAATGTCCCTCAGGACATGAAATATGCTCTTAACAGTTGTGCAACCGTCCTGCTGTAGGCGCTCTCAGCGTGTTCCACTGATAATAAAATCTGATTTGGATGCAGTAGCGTAATGTTTGGTGGTTTATCTCATTTCCCAGGAGTTATTCTCTCTCTACAAAAAAGCCAAAACCTCTCATTAATAATCTGTTCTGGTTTCTGTGAGTTCTGCCCTTAAAGGGTTTTGGTTTGTGGAGGGGCCAAGTTCTGAGCTACCAAACCCCCTGAAAAATGTAAATTAACTGACATGAGTAGCCGTGTCCTGTGAGAACCCTTGTAGATGTGGTGACCACACACACACACACACACACACACACACACGTGTATAGATCGATGGATATGAATTGTATTTGTTTATAAGTAAGATACTAAGCAAACAGGCAGCAGAGACAGTGGCACACCGACAAAAGGCTTTTTAACTGAACGGTGTAGTTGCTTCCTATCTGGGTTTCAACCTTCCAAGGGAAAAATCCAAGCACATCTGGTTTAGTGTCATCAATAAAGCCAATAAAAACTTAAATTTAGTCTATTGTACACATCTAAAAATCTCCCCAAAAAATACACACCTCTGTGTAAAACCATGCTGATTGTCTGTCGTCAGATGTTCATATATGCAATAATTCCCTCCAGAACTGTGGAAATGACGCTGGTGACTTCTTGTTTTGTTTGTTCTGTTTATTCTGATTATGTAAATAGAACAAGGCTTCCTGACTGCCATCAAACTAATTTTTTCCCAACAACATAGAAATGAAAATTGAGGAAGCAAAATAATGAGACACTGAAAATCAGAAAATAAACGACATATTGGTCTTAGCCTATAACACGATATTTTCATGGATAATGGAAATCTTTCATCGTTTCCTTTGACAAATGTGCAGATATGGAGCTTAATTACCATTCAGTCAAACCTAAAATCTCCCCATGAATGACATTTTGTCACTGTATCACAAAGGTGTGACGAATAGCTTCTCTTTTGCAGCTGGTCAAACGATTCCCACCTACGGCCGCAGCCATGAATGTCAGCTGTCACGCAGTGTTTTTCCTCTCATCTCTGATTAATAGCATTAACCAGTAGCTGGCCTCCTGCAGCAGTGGACGCATGAGAGTCCAGAGGCACTTCCAACATGTTTGGACTCCTCAGTCGAGACAAAGACGAGCGGGCAGGAAGCTGCAAGGTTTATGGGAAATGCGATCATCTGGGAGTCGTGAGCACTAAAAATATCACCAGCGAAAGTGAAATTAAGACGTATATTTCTCATGAGAGCTGCGTAGGACGATGGAAGATGAAAAGTTAAGAGCGGAAAACACCAAGCAATGCCTTCTTGTCACAAGTTCACCTGCTTTTCTATTTTAATGACATGGAATGCACAAACTCAGATTATCTTGATGTGATCATTTTTTGCTGTAAGCTAACAATATCATTTGGACTTGTTAGCTTTGAGCTAACGTTATCTTTTCGGTTCTATTTCTCATCAACACGCAGTCTACTGTATGTCTCTTGAAAGAGTCAGCACAGTTGGATATCGGAAGTGGTTTTTCCTTTTAGAATACTTGAGGTGACAAGACTGGACAATCGGCTTCCTCCAGGTATTTTGAATTTGAGACGTCTGTCGTAGGAGCGGACGGGCAGGAAGGAGGTGATGAGCTACGCCACTGGCAGCTCCAAGACCATCTGCACTCAGAGGATCACGTTTGTTTTTGATGACGAGATGAGCAATGCCGTCCATCGGTCCACACTTTCCTCCATCGCTAGTTGTCAATATAGAAGAAATATGATGGTCCCTGTAGTCTGATACCTGGAGTGGATATGGTGGCGCTGGACCTCCACTGTTAGAAATGTCTACTTGAACAGGACCTTGCACTCGTTTTTACCACAGCCAGCAGTGGCAACAGGAAGTTAAGAGAAGAACATTTGAGTCTCGTCAACAGCTGCTACCATCAGGAAGTGGAGTCAGAGGAGTGAACATGGCGGCGTCTCAGGAGTGCTACGTGGGTTTTAGACTCGTCTCATTGATTGCTTTTCTCATTAGTTTTGCTAAAAGTTGCACCAGACGCTGTTTGCCTGAGCTTAACTCTCCCATCACCGTGAACCAGATGTTCCCACTGTAACAGAGAGCGGAAAGGTCCATACTTAGCTCATGAGAAACCTGACTCTAATAAGTGCATTAGCATGACACTGCCATTATTTCATTCTTGTGCATTTTGTAATGCCCCGTGGGCCGACTGCACCCCATCAAAGACCGAGGCAGCTCGCTGGTCCAGCTGGCGGCCGGCCCAGTTGCCTCCTCATCACATCCTGATGTGGGAAAGCTGACAAACGGGACTGCGGGACTCCAGGAGTCTTAATGTGGAGTCCTCAGGGAATTCTGACGTCCACGGACAAGTTTATTACTGTGACCTCCGTGGATGCTTGCCTTTTTTTTATAATCATGGTTCAGAAAAAGTACACCAAATTGAAATAAAGCACATAAAATATCTTCAAATGCAATACAGAATTTTATTGTACAGCAGTTTATCAAGTTTCCTACAACACGTGTTTCATATTTGTTGTTATTTTGGCTTTACTTTAAATTGGTTTTGACGTAGTTTACACAGTAGTGTGGCAGAACACATGTCAACACAAATGCACTCAAGAGGATCCAACTACACGGTAGAGAACCAACAAATACATGTACCTACAACATACGTGCTGCATGGGCACCTGCATGGTGGCTGCTCTGTCTCATCATAGAGAGATGAGAGTCCTGCTTTACTCACCACTGTATAGGAGTCAAAGACATGTCAGGGTTATTAATGTCTAATATTTTGTTTTCTGCGTCCTGGTGTCTTTCTGACGGCCGTAGCCTCAAGCCATGAAAAAGTCAGCGTTGCCTCAAGAGATTTCGTACACAAACACATACCACTTTTAAGGACATGTGTCATGTCTGCATATTTCTAGTTTTCCACGTGTCATTTAATGTGTCATAGATTTGCATTGTGAAGAGCTGGTTTTCACGCACGCGTGCAGCTGCATCATCAGCGGCCATTGTTTCCAATATGGTGGCCAAGATACAAACAACTTGATGTCACAAACAAAGCGATCACTGAAGCATGTTTCTGAAGACCTTCATATTTCACTCCGAGGTCAGATTCACATCATGTGACTAATAACGATCCTGCAAGTGTAGTTGGGTCCATTTTGCAGCTCTGGATGACCACAATGAGCAGACATGTTCTCGACTGATGTCACAGTGGAACTAGACTGCAATGTTGATCTGGGAAGGGCAGCAGAAATATCATTTTCCCATAACCTCATTTTACTTGTAGCTTTACTCCGATGGTTATGCCACACTGACACTCAGGAGTCAGTGGATTGTTATTCAGGACCAGAACAGGGTGGACAAGGTCCTGGCCTTTGACTGTTACTGAAGATCGCTAATAACAGAGAATGAGACAAGATGAGTGGCCAGCGGCTGGATGGATCCCGCCAGTAAACCCCCTGAATCCTCTTTCCGACACCAGCACCAGTGAGGCTGCCAGACTCCCTGAAGATACTCAGTTCTCTGAAACGTGGAAGATCCCAAGTCCCGTTTTAAAAGACAAAAATACCTTTTGTGTTTGTCACCACCCAACAGCTGGCACCTTTTAAATACGTGTTGTGCTGTTGTTTGGGTTTATTTCTTGCCAGCGGTCAGGCTTTCCCGTGCCAAGGTTACACATACTCCTCCCACCACAGCTCTGACCTCTGACCTCGGCTGTGGCATAACAAGCTCTGTGCCACTGTCCTCCTGGCTGGAGTCAGCGCCTGGCAATGGCTGGACCAGCTGAGCCAAGAAAACACAACCCCCTCAGTCACTACACTCACACGCACACTCACACTCACACCAGTGCATGATGCATGTCCAGTGCCAGCTGTCACAGGTGGTTCTGTGGGTGGTTTTTGATGCTGCAGCTTTGCTCCAAGGCCCCACAGACATGCGAGCAGTCCTCCTCCACAGCTTCTTCCTCCACAAATCTCTCCAGCTGTAGTCGGAGCCATGACAGCAGGGCTGGTGGAGCTCCCAGAGAAAGACATGATGATGATCTCCTGCATTCCTCCATGAGAGAGAGAGAGAGAGAGAGAGAGAATGCCACGTTTTATCCCACTTGAGCAAACACCTGAGACAACAGGAGGATTCACTCTGTCTCCGATCAGCAGGTACGTTATCATGTCAACGCTGGTGCATGAATGTCAGACACCCAGTTGCTTTATTTCCAAAAATCGGAGAGATTCATGTTTCCACCGCACAGGAGATTCCCGTTTCACAGGAATGCACCCCCTGCTCCACAGTATGGACCACATGACCATCCTGAGGTGGTTCGATTCTCCGTGTCTCGATCCAGTTCACCAGAGGAGGCAAACGGTGACCTCCCTTGTACATTAGAAGAACCCCTGGGTTCTGCAGTCAGGGTTCCCCTCAGGAGAGTAACGCCACACAGGTCCGTGTCGGGGCTCCCTCACGCTGGCTGGGCTGTGAGAGTTAAACGTAGCAGGAGGGAAATGGAAGAATTCTCTGGTCCTCTTTGCCCTGCTGCTGACAAGCAGACGTGGCACGGGAAAGATGGACGCCGTGACAGCAGGGACCGTCTCCCACTCAGTTCTTTATTATTTCTGCACTCAAAACAGCGACCTGAGTAGCTCGCTAGCTGTAAGGGTGGTGTTTCCTCTGACTCTCTGGCTGCGGTCGCACAGCAGAAGAGATGTGGGCCAGCAGGTGTGAGGAGGAGGGGTGGGATGCGGCATCCTGCAGCGGTGCCTGGTATCCAGGTGTGACAGTGTTACATGTGGACGTTTGACTCGTCTCACCTCATGAGATTCCCTTGGTAGCAGCATGGGATCACTCATTCATCCGGAAGCAGCTGCAGTGTGCAGCAATCAGCACATGCGAGTCCATTGATGCTTTGGCCTGATGCGCTCATGCCAGGCCGGCTCATTCCTTTCACCTTGGGGTGAGTGGACATCAGGTCGATCTGCACGGTACTGAGAGGCATCTCTCTGCTGATGGAACAGTCCTTCGTGACTAGAACTCTGCTTGAAGTTGATGGTGTCACTCCTTGTATGCGTTGGACTGCTCCTGCTCCCTGGTAGTGCTCCGTCGACCCAGCAATTAAAGCTCTTTGTAGTGTTTGGATGGAGTTAAAATCAAGCCAAACAAGTTAACTTGTGAATTGTCAATAAGTTCTCCAACCTGGCAAAATAATAATTGTTCATTATTCATCAGTCTGTTCCACTGAGATGATGTGGGGAACTCATAACTTCACTAAACATTTCCATGGTAACAGTGTGCTCCACCAATCAGAGGTGTTGCTGTTCCACCGTAGGATTATGGGTCGTGTTGCGATTCTCAACAATCTGATTTCCTTCAGTCTAATCAGCTCCAGGAGCATACACATTTATCAGCAACCTCAGATGGTTCTGACACCATGAATGATGTACGGAGGGGACAAGAACCTCACCGTTGAGCTCCAGAGCGAAGGAACCCTTCAAAACAGCTCCCTAAACACACATGAGCTTCAGCGCAGGTGGGACAGGTTGGGAGGTCACGGTTCTGTCATGAATGTGTCAGGAAAGATGACTAAGCCCAAACACCAGAGATCTCTAGAAAGAAGAACGACACTGGAATGGTGAATAAGCACATGCGCACGTGAAAGGAGAACTTCATAACAAACAGTATGTGAGGCTTATTTGCTCTGCCGCTTGTTTGCTGACTCTGCCTTTCCTCCTGTGCGGCCTTAAGCTCACATTCCCATCCAGCCAGGACTCATCCTGTGGTGCTCAGAGACCAGCCAAAGGAGCCTTGCCCTTGTTTCCACAGTAGTCTGAACATTTACTGATCCCTGCGCAGGAAGGAGGGATCTCAAGGTGAGCGATTCATGCCCCGTACGTCCAGTAACGGGAGGCTACATTCTGGAGGTGGTTGAAGGCTTCCTGTCGGCTGACAGACAGCTCTGCAAGGTAGGACAGAGTACAAAGCAGAGTTCAGGGAGAGAAGATAGGCCTATCCAAAAAACTCCCACATCGAAGTGTTTTCTCTGAAAACCTCTGAGACACTTGAGATAAGTTTTCACCCTGAGATGCTTCACAATGTCTTCGCTGTGCTTCCCCCTCAGCTCAGGGAGCAGTGGCTGCAGGGAACTCCGCGACCTTCGGTGGTGGGTGGTGGACAGTGGAGGCGCAGTAATGCGCAGGAAAAGCATCCCCAGAATCCTTTGGTGGCTGCCAAAGTTAACATACACCAGGGGATTCAGTATCAAAGTATCCAATATTTGGCTCCACAAACACAATAGCCACTAGGAAAACACAAGCCAAGGAGTTCCCTGCTGCCTATTTAAATAGAAAACGTTTAATTATGAACATTTGGGAAATCAAACTGCTCTGCCTTGGGTACTTTGCACCAGACTCCCTCCCGCTTCTGAAAGCATAGCTTGAAGTCTTTCACCAACATCAAAACTACACACGGTTTCACCATTGTCTTCCCGCTCTGCTGGGCAGCGTTTCTTCATTTCAGCCTCATTTATGTAGTGAAGAAGATGAAGAAGAGCCTGTTGAAAGAACCGCCGTTTAGAACTCCAACCCACAGCTGGTATGATGTTATTTGTTCACTCGGGACATTTCTGATATCTGATCCTTTATGTGGGATTTGATAGCCCCCCAGAATATTTTTTACAGTTCCCTCCCTCAACATCCAAAAGGTTTCTCAGTCCCATCGCCTGAGGCTCTTCCAGCTAATCAGTAAAGGCCGAACGCTAATCTGGAATATCAAGGAAAGGTTAGAATATTATCCCATAATGACGGAGACGAGCCTCCACTCAGGAGTGTCACCAGTATCACAAGTCTCATGTCTGCAGGGTTCTCAGCCAAACCAGGTAACAGTTACTCCCAAAGTAGGTGGCGGTGCTTAAGTGTCCTCTCACCTTGTGGAGGTGCGTTCCCTCACCAATCATCAAGTCAGGCATTCCTAACCAGATCGAAGCCCTCAGCTCGCATCTGCTCCGGAGGGCTGTTATTCCATCTCCATGCTCATTTCCTCCTCCGCCAGGTGAGCCGTGTTACTGCTGTTCCTCTCGACTGAAACCTCAAACACACAAATTCATCACTGATTTACAATTTACAGCGACACAATTAATCATCATGTTTAGGAAGGCTCGTGTAAAGTTGAGCACCCCCATGACGATGCAGAGCAAATCAATCTTATGAGTGTATTTAGAAGGTTCAAGAGTATTCAATTTAAATGGTATTAGCAATAATAATAAACGATGTCATAATTTTGAATCCAAAATTGCAACTGCCTCCATTTCCTGTGACAGGAGATCGATCATTATATCTTCAAAGGTTCTCGATGTTGGCACGTGCAACATGAGGTTCATGGTGCCCTGAGCAGACGACGGCAAAACCCTGGAAATGTTTGATGCCTTTGAATTTTAGCTGTGACGTACTTCACTTGTTGTTACTGGCATCAGTCTTCAGATTAAAGTTCCCAAATCTGCATGCGTACCCTGACTGCAAAAAATGCTCATTGGCAATCAATAATCAATCGCCATGCTTTCATAAAGCACATTTTTGGTGATTTTCTGTAAATGCCACAAAAGCAGAAATGTCAGTTGCAGTCCGTGGTACCAGAGGGGAACTACATGGTGTCCCCCGAGAGACCCTGAGGCCCGAGGCCCTGCTCCTCCTTCACGCAAGCAAAACCACCAGCCGACTGCAGGAGAGCGAGCTGCTGCGCCTCGCCCGCGAGGTCATGCCCGCCATACCTTCCACCTGGAAAATGGGCCAGGAATGGATTACTGCTCCCAAACGTACTACTGTTACAGGTTGTGTAACTTATTAATATCAGACTTATTCCCACTGATTGATGAATGATTTCCCCTCTTAGATGAGAACATTCAACATCCCCTCTCAGAGACGAGTGAAGTGTTCAAGCTTCTGGCACTTGGAATGAACCTCTGCAGACAACAGTCAAGGCGAAGTGTAGCTTTACCCTGGAGGACTGATGTTTCCTCAGCAGTGTGGTATCAATTCTTTATCTCTGAGCCATAAAAAGGGGGATTAAGTCTTGGAGGTGTGCCAGGTTCTGGGTGAGGGCGTCGAGAGCAGAACTCACTGCAGCGTCAGTGATTGATCTGCAGACTGGAGCCAGCTGGGCAATTTCTGTTGAATATATTCAAGTAGAAGTTGGCTGCCTTCAGAAGTTTTTCCTTCTCCTTCTATTTTCTTGCTCCATCTTAGATTCCAGTGGTTTTTCAGCTTGGTGTAAGTAGTTTGGTATCTTCTTATGTCACATTCCTGTTCAGCTTGTTCATGGACTGCTCGCCTGTTGTTACATTGCCGATAATTCAGTTTTCACATTTATCAATCAGCTGTCAATGTCAGACCTTTTACTATCAGAGAATGTTGAGGTTTTACCTTTGAAATGAAGAGAACAGTTTCAAGTGTTCTCCAGAGAACGAGGAGGCCTTGCTCCTGCAGCTTTGCTTCTGTCCGTCTACAACATGGATCTTTGTTGGAATGATTGAGGCTAAACTCATGATCAGTGTGAAGAGTGCAAAACTCAAGGATGTGAGCAGGAGGAACCAAACTGAACAGATGAACCAGTAGTGACAGAAGCTGTTCACCAAACTAAAATACAAACTAGAGAGTATGAGAATTAGAACAAGTATCCAGTACTAAGTAATACTGTGCTTGTGCCGAGGCCGAGTAACAACGGAGCAACCACGCGATCTGATCAAAAACATCTGAAGCTTCGTCTGGTGCTTTTTAAAGTTTTAATAAAGGTTGTAACTTCTGACCAATCTCTGACGTCTTGAAACCCATCCATCCATCTATCCATCCCTCCCTCTATCATCCCTCCATGTTCCCCCTCTCCTCCTGTTCAGGGTGGTGGGGGTGGAGCCTATCCCAGCAGCCTTCCCCCTGGACAGGTCACCAGTCCATGGCAGGGCCAACACATAGAGACAGACAACCATTGGCTCTCCCAGCCACGCCTACGGTCAATTTAGAGTCTGGATTAACCTGGTCCCTCTTGATGTCTTTGGACTGTGGAGGAAGCTGGAGTACCAGAGAGAACCCAGCAGGAACAGGGAGAACATGGAGACTCACCCAGAAAGACCCCGTGCTGCAGCCGGGGCTCCACCACAACCTTCTTGCTGGGGGGCCACAGGGAGGACCACTGCTCCACCCTGCTGCCTGTCTTGAAACCAGTTTAGCAAATAACACTCACAAGTCCTGCTTGTTTCTGGATGAAGCCCTGCCCCTCTGAGCAGGGATCCAGGTAGATGTGGGGTTTGTGCAGATGCAGGTGTACTTGCTCACCCCACTGATGACACAACCAGAAACAGGTGAGAGACTCAGGTGATCATGGAGCAAAGGCGGGAAAACAGCTGCAAGTGGGAAGAGGTGGAGCAAGGACAGCTCCTGGTACTTTACTGGCTTTGAAGGCCCGAAGCTACCAGAGTTAGCCAGAACCAGAACAACAGTTCGTCAGCAATGTTAAACCGGAGCTTTGTTAGAGAGCTCAACGGCGCTGGCCCAGCTTCTCCGCCAGCCAGAACTGTCTGTGTGAGGGGTTCTGTGTCGGTGGGTCTGGGGTGGCCATGTCCTGTCTTGCCATCCAAACAGCTCTCAGCACAGCAGCAGCAGGTGGCTTCTGCTGCCCTGCAGCTCCAAACCTCCTCCAGCCAAACACAACAGCCGTCTGGCCCACGAGGCCCATGTCAAACAGCTTCTTTAGCGAGTGCACCGAGGTCTGATGGATCATTTTCCTCTTTTTTATCTGAAGCTCTGGTGTTGGGAGCTGGGCTGCTGAGTCCTACGCAAGCACATTCCCCTCTCCTGCAGCTCCGTGGCTCAGTGTCATGTTGACGTGTGGATACAGCGGAGCGGCGACGGCTACTTCATAAAACCACAGAACATCAGAGATCAGAACAAATACCAGTTCAGATCAAACATGCTGCCGGCCCTTCACAGTGACTCAGCGCTGCTTGCAAAATGATCAAATGGGTCAAAGGTGAAGTTGTTACAGCTCCCTTCCATGATTACCGCCATCGTTGGAGGACGTCGTGTCCCACAGAACAGCCCACATCACGTTTGTTCTAGCTGAGCTCTAAAGTGTGTTCTATAACTACAGGACAGATGATGACAATGATACAAAGTGATGACATCATTAAGTCCTTGTTCTATGGTTTAGTTCAGTGTGAAAACAGAGGCTGTGATTGGAGGAAACATGGAGATACACGTATACCTCCCAAAGAATAACGACAAACAAACACTAATAGGAATCAGAAGTTATGATTCTTATTATTTCAGTCAGTATTTTTTCAGCATTAACTTGCATTCAGTGGAAAAGAGAAGTGATGATGTGTTCTGATGTGGCGTCAGAGGCTAAATCCGATGACAGTCATACTGGGGGTCACCCATGAAGAGGAGAACCTGTCTGCATGCGCACCTACAGGAGTCTCCTGAGACCCCTGCCCAGTCAGGGGGACCACTCTTTCTTTTTCTTGGATATTCTTGCCTTCTCTTCATTCCATATATGGAGGAACCCAGCTGGATGCAGGGAGTCCACGATGCTTTTGGGGGGTTTCTACACTCTTTCTGGGAAAGGGGAGGAAACCAAAACTGCAGTAGAAACTGTCTTGGCAGTTATTGAGATAGTGAGGGAACATGAATGCACCAAAATGACCACACATCAGGACAACCTGACTCCTGGAACGCACTGAGCGTCACACCCCGATGAAACGCAGTGATGTATGAGCCTGACAGCGGAATTTTCCACACAGTTTTATACATTAACTGCTGCTCAGGGTTGCACTGAACCTTTCCACTCTATTGATTGTTGGTCTTGTGGCCTGAGCAAACACCCATTTTCGTGTGACTATATCGCCATCGTCAGACTTTGATCTACAATATGCCCCCCCCAAACACACACACACTCACACACACCCTGCGTGCCTCCCCCACCAAATCAAACCTGAACTATTCACACTGTCCACGGCTTCCTGTAAGAGGGAGTCGGTAAATGTGCTCAGCTCCTTTCATGTCCTACTGTAAACACAGAGCAGCTCCGACTTCCAGCATGAAAGGAAACTGAAGTGAAGAAAAATGGATGAGAGTGACGGAGCACCCAGTTTGAGCTGGATGACAGGATTTGTACCTGAAGTTCACGTTAAGCCTTTCTCAAATACCTCACAACAGTCGGCTGTTGTGTTTTAAGCTTAAGGCTGTTGCAGGTGTGTAACGCGACTCCAGCTGGCGTCACGGAGGATGACGAGCTGCTCCTCAGCAGCTTCTTCTGCTGACAGTGTACCAGTGGAGATTTTCCCAACTCTGGGACCGCAGCAGACGTGTCACAGGGAGAAACTGCTATCAGCCGATGTAAGACTCATTCTGCAGCTCCGGAACCACGTGGCTGTAACGTGTCAGGAAGGTTTAAACGAATTTTAGAGATGCTGCCACATAGGAAACGTTATCACAGCCGTTTTCATCGAGTGGATCCAAGTTATTCAATGTCGTGTGTATTTCCATCCTAAGATGGCGGTCTAGACGTTACAGTGACCCGTAACATCCAAAAGGTCACGCTGTTGTCGTCGTTCGCGGTGAAACAGAGAGAGTTCTGGAGGAAGTTATTCCTTCGTAGACACCAGGCTTCCTCTCCTGTATGTAACCTTTCAGAATAAAATAGATTTGACTTCAAAATAATGATTCCGGTCTCATCAGGTTGAAGAGGGAAGCTTTTAGGGTTTAGACAACATAGCTGGCTTGTTAGTGATTCTTGTTGTCATGGTTACAATAATACCTCAGACATGTTCAACATCGTCCCGTCCAGCACGCCAGCCAGTCCAGCAGTCCAAATCCGACACTTGATGGTTTCCTGCGGTCTCAGGATTTGACAAGGACTGAACGCATAAGCAAAGAACTTACTGGGCTCCTGCCATCGTTCCTCCTCCCTTTACTTCCCTCTGTGGCTACTTCTGTTCCAGCGTACATGATGGCGATCCGTCGGCTGACTTGTCGCTGTCTGATGGCGGTCGATCAGGTGGTATCTTTGTGCTTGCAGTGTTTATAGAACAACGCTCCCTCTTGTTTCCTCTCAGACGGAGGCGCAGTAAACCAGGAGGGAGCTTTAAAAAGACTTTGGAAGCTACCACTTGGTCAGTAACTGCGCCTGCCAATGGTGACTGGATTTGGTCCCTCGTCACCTGCGCTGGATCGCTCTGCTGTGGTTTGCTTGTGCGGGCATGTGAGTCATGCTTGAAGGAGAAGTTCACTGTTTGAACGGAGTCAGTGTCAAGATCATTTATAACCCGAATTTGTGCGCTAGATGTGACCTCAAATAGTGGAAGAGTCGGCAGTTGTGCGTGGCCTCTGTGAGGAGGCTCGGCAGCTTCAGGTGGGTCTCGCTAGGGGTTGACCCTTGACCTTTCTGTACTTGATTCACTCTATTTCATCATTTATTCACTATTCATTTTGTTTCAGCTCTTTTGGCTGGTGTGAAAAAAAGGAATGAATATGGATCGACAAGCAAAAAGGAAACACAACAAAAAGAACTTTGGTAGTTGTTGATCAGGTGACTGCAGGTACGACGTGAGCGATCAGATTCCACAACATTGCGAGTCCAGCAGCTTCTGATATGCATGGACGTGGTCTCCCTGTGTCCCGGTAGCGTCCCACTCTGGATGTATCACATTCTCATTCTGCATCATTTTAGTGATGACAATGTCATTTTTACAGTTTTCAAAGTTTCCAAAGAATGTGAAACATCCTCGTGGATGAAGTCCACATATTAAATCATCAAAGAAGCTCTGAGCCGCTGTGGTCAGCTGGTCTTCAGTCTTCGTTGTTGAGCCTCACTAACCTCAAGCAGGGTTCTTCACAAGTGTACACATTGTCTCACCCTTGAAACTGTGAGTTAACTGTGAAAGTCAAAAATGTCCCAGTCCCTCTTTGCTGGTTCCTCCATCCAGGGGAGTGTGGGATAGCGCGAGGCAGTGGGATGGTGGGGGAGTCGCCGGTATCTTGGCACAGGAACTGTTATTGCATGTCTGCAGGTGTTTGGTAATTGGATTAATGCAGGAGCAAAACGTGGAATGTCTTTCCTCCTCAGGCTGTGAAGCCCCGAGGACTGACATGTTTGTTTCATGCAAGCGGGCGAGGGAATGCATGATGACAAGCTTTATCTCCCCTACAACTCACCCACACTCCTGGAACGCCCAGGGATTCTGCTTCTTCAAATATGACAGTAAAAGAGGGAAGCAGCTCTCGGCCTCCAGAGCAGGAGTTTATCTAAAAGCCTAAACATAACAAGAGCAGCGGGGATGAAGGATGACAATGAAGGGCCTCCTCAAGGTTTGATCCCCCTCCAAGAGCAACCCGGCCAACCGAACCCCAACACCCCCCCACGTTTCAAGAGTCTCGATGAAACTGTCAGGAGGCAACACAAGTGACATGGTGGTTTTGGGAAAGCCAGTACAGCTGCGGGAGTCAGGTGAGTTGGAGAGGAGTGGATGGTGTTGGTCTCGCCCTCGTGATAGACAGATGAGCTGTCCAGGGTAGACGAATGAATCGAGTGCCTCGTGGCGTGATTGACAGGGACCCAGCGGCGGTGGTGTTGTCCCAGCCACCCTGCAGCTGCAGAGGCAAGTTCATTGGAGAAAGACTGAAATGGTGTTTCAGTTTTGAGTCAAAGAGGGTGTTTAGTATCAAATACATATTGAATGTAATAGTGACCTTAAAAATTGAGCAACCAATCAAATGGGTTTTTGGAGGATTGTGACACTGCAACTTCACATCTGAATGTGTCCTTCTATTCTAAATGGGTTTGCACTCAAACCCATAAAACTGAAGGTTAAAATCCGTCTGAATGAGGTAGAAGCAGAGGACCGGCGGGGACGGGCCTGGGACCGTCCGTCCGTGCAGCAGCAATCATCACCGTGTCTGCTTCATCCCGGTCGTGTACTACATGTTAACGTGAAAATCTGATTGTTATTCATTTATCGAAATATAACATTTATCGAGCTAACATTTATCTTGGAAGCTCACCATATATGTCCTGAAGTGTCAGCTTCAGTTTCAGCCTCTTGTTTGGATTAATCAAGTGCTCTCGCAGAGGAATCTCAACGGACGCACGCTGGACATTTGAGACTAAGCAAATATACCCCGTCTTTGATTGGACAGTAAGAATAGTTCATGAGAATCACTCCCAAATACTTCAGAAATGTCTGCTATGATATCTCCTGCAAATTCTATCAACCCAGTTTCACCTTGACTTCAGTCCAGATCGGCATCAAAAAAACTGGAGCCGATGAGTCACTGAGGAGGATGTGAGTCCGGCTGCCGGTCTGGTGAAGTTTTTCTTAGTTTGAACAATGAAACACACCAAACGCTCCTGAAGCCTCCTTCAGCTGAGGGAGAGGGAACGTTCATGGATGTCAACAAACATGACCATGATGAAAGGGATCAGCGCCGGTTCCTGGTAGTCACTACCTTGACTATTACAAGCAGCTCCTTCAACTGACAGCGTGTCAGGTTTGTGTCTTTGACCAGAAGCGTGTTTCCAGTCAGGCGACTTCCAGGTGCTTCTGCCCCGGTTCCTCATGATGCTGAGCAAACACGGAGGAGCCGCGCCGGCGGTCGGCCATCATGAAACGGTGGACGGGACTGAAAGGATTGACATCATGACACACAACAGCAACCTGTTCCGTTTCAGGTTGTTGTACATTCAGAACTGTTTAGTATTTGTGATGAGCTTCATCCATGTGTAGTACTACAACATACTGAATATTTGCCAGTAACAGTCATTCTGAGGTGGGTGTGGCCTAGACAGGAAACCAGTTCTTTGTACACTAAACATTTCCTGATCCATCTGGGCTGAGTCCTGCTCACATGAGGAGTTCTGTGGCTGAAGAGTCCTGAGGATCAGAGGAAGATCAAAATGGATCGAGCGAGCGGCAGGCTGATGCAGCGGGAGTGCGTTGGATTGTCGTCATCACGCGTTTGCTGGCGTTCACTGTGCTCTTCAGCCGTCATCAGGCCCCTGTGAGCTATGGAGAAATGATGAGTCTCTGTTTCACCAGCAAGTCAAAGAAGCTAAATGAAGAAATACGTCCAACACACAGAAATGAAGATGTGAACACATTTCCTTGTTTTTTCGTTATTTTGGTGCCAAGTCAGCAAAGCACCAGCTGTTGATCTGAGCCCCCGCGTGCTTCTGGTGGCTCCTTTAAACATCTTACACGTGCCAGTCACTGCTGCCTCTGGTCTCAGGGGGGAGTTTTCACCCACCGTTTTTATCCATATTTTCAATTTGTGAGTGGAGCTCCTGAAGATTCCAGTAAATCTAAATATCGTGGAAATGTTTTCATGCTGATGATGTGAATAAATGATGAGAGCAGCTCTCTCTAGATTTCAGCCGGCGACTCACAGGGACCAACCAGAAGAACTCACACCAGATCTTGTTGGAGTCTGGACCCTATTGAACGGCGGCCACCGGAGGCGGGTGACGGCGTTAAGGGATTCTCTGATTTCGGACCCTGTTGGTGGCGTGAACTAGACTGAGCACTCCAGGACCTGGTCCCAGGTCTGCCTCCGCGTGATCCTCTCAGCTCTCGCTGACTCATTTCTTCTCTCCTGGTAGCTTTGGCTTGGACCGGCTGGATTCCAGCGGATCATTCCACATTTATTTTTCTCACAGCTAATGGTGTGTTCATTTCAGTGGCTAATCAGTTTGAACTACACTGAGGGGTGTGTGTGTGTGTGTGTGTGTGTGTGTGTGTGTGTGTGTGTGTGTGTGTGTGTGTGTGTGTGTGTTTACCTGGACAACAATATTCTGATATTAAGCTGGAGAAGCATGTAAGTGGGATATTCTAATGAGCCTGAATGAGTCCAAGTCACGAATCACATGACTGAAGTTTCTGCGGCGTCCTGCTACACGGGTTCCCAAACATCTGCTGCTTTGCGACAGTGAAAGGTTTCACCCACAATCACAATAGTCACATGACAAAGACACAGCACGGCAATGTCAGCTGACACTTCAGTGGAGGCGGACCCACGTGGGTTAGGGATTTCCGTTGAGCTGAAGGTCGAAGCTCTGCTGTCTGTTGTATCTGGAGGGCCGACAGACCCACAGTTTTCTGTCTTCTAAGCAATGAAGTCATGAGAAATGTCACCAGCCATGTCCATCCAAGCGTGAGTTCCATACAAGCCGCCGGCCACCGGCGGCGCCGGAGCTCCAGCTGGCTAAACCTGGACATCGTGCTGGTCCGTGAGGTTGCTGGGAAGCAGGTTTGTCCTCCAGCCGGTCTGGACTGGCAGCTGGTGTCAGATAAGCAGAACTCACTGGCATGCAGTCGTCTTCTGATCCCCGTCTCTGACCCTCTGATTAGATGTCTAATACAACCGTTACCATCCTGGATGTCAAGCACACCTGAGCACACCTGAGCACGTGCAGCCTCATCCCATCAAGAGCAGCATATCATGACACAATATATCAACTTCTGTCTCATATTTACAGTGTGTGTGTGACAAACTGTATAATGATGACCTGCTTGAGCTTCAGGTATCCAGGTGACCTGGACTGTACCAGGAGGACCACTGCAGGGGTGACGTCAGGTCTCTAACAGGGGCTCGTGGAGCAGTTAGTGGAACTTCCACACTCACGTTGGTGACACTTTGAAAGAGCCGATGGCGGCCATCAAATAATCTAATCCTGCACCTGAGTGAAGAGTCACGTGACTGACGTTGAACCAGCAGGTGTACAAGGAGGCGGGGTCTCCGGCTGAGAGCGTCAGTCAAACCTCAGATGGACACGTACGTGCAGGAAGGCAAACAAGACAACATGATGATGTAAAGCTTGCTAGGAGGGTTTGACAGCAGGTGAGATGTAAACCTTTTATACCCGCAATTATTACCCGAACTTCAGGTCAGTTGACCGCCACATAGCCGGCCTTTTCCCGGTCCTGGCACTCACACCTGTTGCAGACTGGCCCGGGTCCACAGGAACCATGACCGAGACCACCTTTTCAAGTGAACTCCTGGGACCCTGGTGTGGCTGCACCTGAGTGGGACCAGGTGACGTTTTCCACATTGAGCTCTATTTATTTTAACGTTGTGATTGGTAGATGATCTCTTCATTATTAGCCTTCAGTGGAGGATTCCTGTTAGACCCCTGACACTCTGGACAGAGTGTAGAGTGATCAGGTGTGGCTCCGGCCCCCGGTCCCGGCCCCTGGCTCCCGGCCCGGCCCAGCAGCAGTGACTGTGTTCTCTCTGCAGCTGCCGCTGACTGACTTGGTGGTTTGTGTGCGGTTGAAATGAAGAGCTGATTACGTGTGTAATGAAGTCTGAGGAAACACTGAAATGCCCACAGAGCCTTCCTGAGGTGACCACAGAGTGTGTGTGTGTGTGTGTGTGTGTGTGTGTGTGTGTGTGTGTGTGAGAGAGAGAGAGAGAGAGAGAGAGAGAGAGGGATTTGTTGTTCTAAGGGTCACATCCGTGTTGCACCACCACACGGTTGAGACCAGATATGTGAAACACCAACAAACTTTAGCCATTAAATCTAACCAGTTTGCTAGCTAGCTAACCGACAGACATTTCTGGACAGTTTAGCCGTTAGCATCAGTCTCTGTTAGCTTCAAGCTAAATATACGTGGCTGGTTCTTCCTGCATTCTGGAGTCACTAAGAAGTGATGGAGGAGGAGAAACACCTCAGTGAGCTGAGTACTCCTGGTAGTGAGGACTGGAGAGGCTGAATACACTTTAGGGTGAATCACTTAGACTTCTGACTCTTAAGCTCAAACTCTAGACATGTAAACTACTGAATTTCAACAATATGAAGGTTGTTTCTTGAAAACGCTGGAAGGACTGACCAGCAGCCTTCCAGCGTCGGTGGATCCAGTCAGAATCCGAGCAGCAGAAACAGGGAACTTACAGTGGAACTCATCAACAAACATGTTCCACACTGCTACACACCTGGATTCCGGTGTGCTTGTGTGTCTGCCTGGTGTGTGTCAGACCTTCTGTTATGGGATACTCAGCTAACACGCTCATTGTGGCGTGGCTCCTCGTGTGAGTTTGAGCTATTGTACAGACTGTCATGTTTTCCTTGTAAGAAGCCGAGTGTGAAGCCAAACTTCTGTCTCATCAGTGGAGGAACAAGGGGAAACTGTACAGATGTGTCCAGCGAACGCTGCTGATAAGATTTCTGGAGGAACACGAGTGAGCAGAGCTGAAGTTTTGGGAACTAATAAGGAGAGGTGCGCTAAAGTTTGCCTTGGATAAGCTGGAATCTGTATTTAGCTTGATTGTTGGCCATCTTTACCTAAGCTAGAAAATATTTAGAGGAGACGTTGGAGCCAATGAGAAAATAATTAATTGCTTATGAAAACAGGCACTTGCCAGGGAGCATAACACGAGCTGCTGCTAAATGAGGCATCAGAATGCAGGAATGTGTAACACCAAGCTGAAGCTGAAGCTGAAGCTGAAGCTTGAGTTTCTCCCGAGTTTTCCACCCTCGGCCTGTTAAACGAGTGTTATCAGCGGTAATCAGGAGTGTGCGTTTGGGCCAGAGGGAAGCACTGCAGCTACTGTCCTCCAGGCACCACATTCTTCCATGACACACACACACACACACACACACACACACACACACACACACACACACACACACACACACACACACACACAACATGACAGTTACACTGGTTAGAACCAGCAATGACACCAGAACCGCAGCAGATGGAACCCACTTAGATCCAAGTCAGGGTTGAGCCCCAAGTACCACTATGCTCTGGAATATGGACTTGCTGAGTTCTACACCCACGTGTCAGGACAGAACCCAGCAGGCACTTCTCAGAGTAGAAACTCCACCAAAAGCTTCATTTGGTGCAGAGTTTGGTTGAGCTGGCGTGCGTCGGTCCAGAGCCGTCACTCGTGCTGAACATGGTTCCATTAGGAGCTTTTTCATCAGGAAAGCAAACATTCGTGGTTCTGTGGGTGGATTTTGGTTTGGTTTGGATGAACGAAGGGTGTGGAACCGTGCAGCTCTAAGAACCGACTACTTTTATGACTGTGTATTATTACTGCTATGACTGCTCTGGTTCTGACCTGAAGCAGCTGACATCAGTGATTATTTCACCACTTTGTCAAGAGACTAACAAGGAAAACAAATACAAAACCAAAACAAGAACCTTTCATCAGTTTTTGGTTCAGGTGGACCAGTTGCTGTGGCATCTATTGATCTGCCTGGGCACTTGTTACGAAGTGCTCACAAGGAACACAAGGAACCAAAAGAACCACCTCAGTTACCTCGGTTGGCGTTGGTAGTCACCTGATGGACACGTCCGTTCTGACAGTGCATCAATATGAATACTGGACCTGGATCCATCTCAGGTCCAGGTCCAGTCTGGACCTGTGAAAGAGAGTCTTGTCATCAGGTTCATGCACAGATACACGAGAACATGGAATTCCTCGGTGCTGCCTGGAAGGTGGGAACATCCCTGAGTTGCCCAGGTGTTTTCTCTAACAGCGAGCGAGATCCATTTATTGGTTTAGCAGGACCGGAGCTGAAGTCAGGCAGGGTTGGGTGTTGGTGACAGTCAGGAGGAATGTTTGTACGAAGGAATCCTTCAGCGCGCTCAGCTGCCAATTTTCTAACAATGCTTATTTGTCAAAGATATGATTTTGGAAAACACCTTTCATTCTTTTGGCATATTTTTGGATCGCTTTCAGTTGCCAGAGTGGGACAATATGGCTTTTGTCTTTCTTCATCTCCCAGATAGAGACGGGAGATAAGACCCAGCCAGAGGCGAGGACACGCGCAGCTGCAGGTGCTACTTCAGCTCTTTGTTTCAGATTATTGGCGCTAATGAGCTTCATATGGTTCGGTCCCAGTGGGCGGCGCCGCTCACCGAGAACTGGAGAACAAACGCAACAACACAAATGTCTCACAACACCTGATTAAAACAGCAAAGAAAAGCTTTGTCACAGAAATGCAGATGGTGGAAGACATCTGAGCTGCTGCAGACGCGTCGGCGAATGTTTGTCATTTTCTCTGAAACAATAGTCCACAGTGATGAAGCACCGGGGGGGGGGGGGTTCCTCTGTAAGTTGCTTAGATTTGACTGTTAATTCGCTCTTCTTCTTTGCCAAAATAATCCTCATTTGTACTTTATTGTCTGTTTTCTCTCGTATTAATATTTCATTGTCCAACAGAATGGGTCAGTGCATTTGATGAGATGTCTTTGTGAACCTGAGCTGTTGCTCCTGGTGTGCAGGAAACATGAGGGTGGCGTTTGCTGGCGTAGCACAGGAGCGCTGAACAAGCATCATTATGAGCAGCATGAGAAGATGCAAAAATGTTACTTGTGAAGTCATAGAGTAAAATATTAAAAAATGCTGACAATTAGGAGCGAGGCTGTGAGCTGGCGCTGTCTGTCAAAGCGCTGCAGGAACAAGCAGGACAAACGTGTGTAGCACTGGTGCCTGATGCTGACACAGTAATATGTGTACATTTACTGCATATAAGTACTCAGACTGGGGCGCTGGCCTGCAGCTCTCCGCGGTTTACCTGCGAGGATGCAACATGTTGAGTCGTGCACAGATCCGTCGCAATAAAAGCGCGATGAAAAACAGGTTCTCACACTGCGCCGCTCGGCGAGGGAAGACACTCAGGTGTTTGTTATTGTAGGAATTACCTGGGCAGACAACTCCCCAATTCCTGCTTCTCCTCTCAATGAATGGATACTCTGTGTGTGTGTGTGTGTGTGTGTGTGTGTGTGTGTGTGTGTGTGTGTGTGTGTGTGTGTGTGCGCGCTGCTCATAGGTGAGGGAGGTCAGAAAGATTTTACATTGTTTACCAGTCGTCCCCTCTGAAGCCGTGAGCTCCTGGTCGATCCAGTCTGAAGGGTTTTTATCGGGGCTCTGATTGTTCAGGGTTGGTTTGTCTCAACCGTCACATCCAACCACGGAAATGTTCTCCAAAGAAACAGGAGGCCAGAACCGCAACACCAGTCAAAGCTTAATTTAGCTGAAATAATGCTAAAAGTAAAAGTAGATAAAACGATGGAGAGATTCTCCTGAGCCTTTTTCCTTTGAAAGAGTGATATTATACATCTATCTTTTACATTTGAATGAGGTTCAGTCGAGTGTTTGGTCTCACAGCTAATCAGTGTCACTTTAGCTAATTAGCTGTCATTCGATTAGTGCGAATGAGTGGAATGATGACGCTGCTACACGACTCCAGGTGGAGCAGTTGGAGTCGTGTGACAGACTGATCGTACTATTTATTTGTCAGTTCATAAAGGTGCGCGTGATAATCCCAGAGATAATAAAAATATCCAAAACTCTCACAATTTGAGATAAAGGGAACCTAAAGTCCTGGATCTGAACTGAATGGGCTCATTCCCGTCTTTCACAGAACTGTCCTGGTGGCTTCAGTCAAACAACCTCCGTAGCAGGAGGTAATTTAGCGCCAGCACGCTGACACGTCTTGTTGTTGTAACCTCTGGTGAAGAATCTTGTTTGAAAGTTTGACGTTACAACGTGTCAACTGGCACAAACATGGCAGAGCGCGCACGTGTGCTCATGTGGGCTGATGACGTGCGTCACTCTGATGCCCCGTCGTAAGCAAGTGGATTCAGGTCTGCACTTCACCGCGCCGCCACTCCCGTCAATGAGATTCAGGTGTTGGCAGTCACTGCGGTGAACCCTGACCTTTGAGAACATATAAAATATCGATTGGCCTGGTGGTTTCGCCGCTGTCTGTTGCGAACACGGGTGCCAATAAAGCTTTGAGGTCTTTACATTTGGCTTTACTCTGTCGTTTAATAGTTATATCCTGACACCCAGCACGGCGCTGGTCGGCCCCTCCCCCACCGGCCGTGTTCATAACTGCAGCTATTTCGTAGATGCTGTATAAACAATAACAGTGCGTCAGCCGTGCGGAGCGTTCGCCCGAGGCTGCTCAGCCGCTCCGAGAAGACAGACAGCACAAACCTCCTTTGTTTCATCTCAAGAACAGAAGTTGTATTGTGGTTAAGCTGTTTCGCTGCGATGGAATGTTCTGTTGAGGGAAGCCAATTGAAAACACACACCCAAGTGTTTTCACTGCTGATAGCATCGCTGCTGTCATAATGAAAGCTGCTAATTTTTTGGAGGTGGAGATGAAAATTTATGATTTATTGATGGCATTACAAATGTTCTCACTGAGGCGAATACAAAAAGTGCTCTGTTGTCAGCCAAGCTGTTGCCACTCATCGCATCCTCATTCCTTTATCACTTTTTCTCATGATCCTTTAATGGAGGGAAAGATGTCTGAGTAGCTGCTGTCGCCGCCGGCTCGCCGCTGCACCAGGGCTTCCACCCCCGGCCTCCACACGCTAGCAGACCAGGGAGAAAGTCAGCCTTTATCAGTGGTAGTACCAATATTCAATTTCCACAAAATGCCTTAAAACATACATTTGACTGACTGTTCGATCGACTGATCGATTGATTATACTTTTGTGTTCCTACAAGGCCAAAATTATCCTCTGGTGTTCGTTCTTATTTCCAAGTCGGAGGTCTTCAGAATCTAAGACCTGGATTACTGTTGACGTGAGAAGTGGAATCCAAAGACAGTCCTGCTTGCCACTAAGTGCGTTCAGCTTAGAGCGAAGAGTGCACAGCAAGACGCCGTCGTCTTCGGACAAAGAGACACCGGCAGAGTCGACCTTCAGCCCCTGCAGCCTCCGTCCCCACTGGGCTGTGGGCCTGATCAGTCTGAACCAGCCAGCAGCACCACGCACACCCACCTTTTCTTTTCTGGGGTGTTCTGGCCCGACCTGTGGCTTTAGTGCAGTGGGGTGTGAGGAAGAATGCAGCCTGTAGAGGGCGCTGCGCTCAGACTCACACTCGTGAGCTCCTACTTCGCTGGTTGTGCTGACACTCGCCGTCCTCCCTGATCACCGCTCGCTGTTAGTTATGCGTTCCTGCTGCTCAGTGAGCCTGTTAATACACAAGCTTAACTCAAGCATTTGAACTTGTCTCTTGTCCTAACAGTGACGAAGACAGGAACTGGTCCTGCCACATCCAGAGCTGACAGAGGCCGGGGGTCACCGATGCCAGAAGGTGGACGTGTCAGGGACGGCGTCTGAGGAAAAGAGGGCAATGATGTTGATCTCTCTTGTTAAACTCATGAGCTTTAAATAAAGTTTGTTAGATGTTCTGTGGTTTTGTAGGGAGGTGAATTAAGCAAAAACATGCTGAATTGCTGGAGGGGAGGTTAACTCACCGCCGCTCCCACCGCCGCTCAGAGGCAACAGGCGGCAGGTGATCAGCCCGACATTGTAATTGATTTAAAAACAGTATTTCAATCCCAAATAAAGGTCTTTCAATATGGACAAAAGAGGCTTGTTGCATTAAATAGAACCTTTATTTTGTCTTTTCCCGTAGAGTTTGAACCTCTCCCTGTGCTTCAGATTTGACCTCTGCTGAGCCAACCAGGAGAGGCTGAGTATTGCAGTGTCCTGGCATTTTATAAAAGCAAACCTATATTTCTTGTTGCTGAGGCCCCAGCTGATTGAGGCGCTGTATGTTTTAAGTTATTTTCTTCTTTGGATTTTTTCGACTATGAAGGATTCATATTTCTAAAATACCAAAATTCAATAATTACTGCAAGAAGCTGATCACATCCACTGAGGAACAGAACAATGAGCCCAACCCTCCGTCTCCTGATTGAGACATTTAAACACCACATTTTACACCGACTCTAAACTTCAAGCAGAATTAAGTGAACACGGCTCCTGAAGTTCTGTTTAGATGGACTTTTGCCATCTGTCGAAATATTTTATGTCAGTTTACTCAAGTTAACTTTCTAAACCTTCTTGTTTCATCCAAACCCTGTGTGACTTTACGAGCCATTTACTGGATTAAACCAAAGACAGCGAGGAGAGGGGGTGCTCGGTGACTCACGTACACGATCCCATGTTCTCTGGTTCCTGCTGCAGTCTCACCATGACGCATTTGGTCCTGGGACCCGTGTTGCATACCTCAGGCCCCTGTCTAAACAGGAAAGAAGTTTGAACCAGTAGTCCTTTGTAGTGGATAACTTTGCCGGGCAGCTGGCCAATTCTTCTTGGTGTAACAGCTCCGTGCTGGGGGGCGGAGGCGGGGGGTTGGACTGCTGAGATTCAGTTTGTAGACCCTGATCTCTTGATCTAATGACGGCTGCCTCGCCGGCTCTGTTTACATGTGCTGAGGATTCTGTCCTGTTTTTTTGTGCAATCTGGCTCTGGCTTCACTCATGGGATCTGGACCAGGTTACAGTGAGGCTCTGTGCACATCCACACACGGCAGAAAGGACCTGGTCCAGCACAGACAGGGACGGAAGGTATCATGTGGTACTTGACAAAGCATTGAAACAAAGTTGATTCAAACATGGACGTGTGTTTGCCGCTCCACCAGTCACCAGTCCTACCAGCAGAACCCAGCGTGGAGGACGAAACCTCAGCACGCCTGTTTTAAATCTGAAACACAGCTTCTGGCAAAGGAAGACACTTGTCTAACATCCGGCAGCTTCCTTCTCCTAAACCCTTGTGTTTTGACAAGGAATTCTTTCTGTGAGCCACTGTTTGAAATGTGGGACTGTCGACGGCGGACGCCTGCACCCTTCGGCTGCCGACACGTCTCCTGAAGCCGAGAGCCTCCAACGCCGCGGAGAGGTCCGGCTTGTTAGCTGGCTACTGCTTGGAGCCGCACACTGAGCATCCTCGTGATTTATGAATGGAACTGATCGCAGCACAGGGACGATGTCATGAAGAGGTCATGCCACCAGCTCATGTCAGTACAAATGATATTTGCTATACACAAGGATAGACAAATGGAAACCAGCAGTATCAGTAGGGGGGGAATTGTTCTGTCTGTCGGAGCCTAGAGGTCAGCAGTGAGTTTCAAGAGAACAATGAAGGAATCAGAGAATCTTGCAGTAATACTTTGTGTTTTTTACCTTCCAAGTACTCACTACCAGGAGTACTCAGCTCACTGAGGTGTTTCTCCCTCCTCCTTCACTTCTTAGTGACTCTAGACTGCAGGAAGAACCAGCCACGTATATTTAGCTTGAAGCTAACGGAGGCTAACAGCAGCTCAACTGTCCAGGAACCTCCCTCTACTAACTCATTAGAGGACCAACATTTTTGAGACATGTAAACTGATACTGTTAAACCTCCGTCTCTTAACTAGTCGACACTATGAATAGTAAAATGTGGCAGTAATAATGATAAGTCATATTTCTGTATTTAATAGTTTGGGTGTTGAGCAGAAAGCAGAAGTGCCTGCAGAGAGACAGGAAATGCAGCGCTGCATGTCAGCTTGAGGAGCAGAAGCAGTTTCTACGGCGTGAGGTGCATTTGGGCTGAAGTCATCGAAGTAGTTGTAGGTGTAGTACATATCTGGTGGTTGTACTTCAGCCATGTGAGAAGGCTGCTGCTCCTCTTCATCAACTGAGAAAACAAGAGCCCTTCAAAACAAGAGCCCTTCAAAACAAGAGCCCTCGGCCCGCAGAGCTGCACTACACAAATCCTCCTAATTAGAAACAGCGAGGCCATGTGGTTTGCTCCATCTAAAAAAATAAGATTTATAAGGTCAAGTTGTTGTTGGACATGGTTGAGGATTACATTATTTGGTGCTCTTATTTTTTATCACACCTCATAAATCCACAGTAAATTATACAAATCCCACCGACAGCTGTACCCGGAGCCCCATGCAGTCCACTGACCACCCCGATGCCTCGCTGTGAGGGCCAATTTGTCAGCGTTGCCCTGAGCGAGCTGCTTTGGAGCTACGCAGAGCTGAAGGTGCAGTGCAACCGTCGGTATGATTAAAACCAGGATGGAGAAACAGAGTTTGAGGTAATTGTACTCCCATCATCAGATACTCAGCGTTTTACCTCTGAACTAGCGTGACGCTCCACTGCGAATGTGGTGGTTGCACCCAAAACCAGAACCGTACTCGGAAGTTGTTTGGTGAAGGGGAGGGACTTCAAAAAACACTGGCATCTGATTGGATGAATCATCTCTTTCATGGAGTAACTTCATCAAGAAGGTGATGCTCCTGCCAAGGACTGCCTCGGTCTCTCCGGTGCCGTACTCATCAAGCTGCCTTGTGCTCCTGGAGGCGAACCTCTGGGATACTCACAGGTTGATGATCCTGGTAGAGACCGAAGCCGTTCACAAGCATCTGCACAGACTGGGAGAACTGGTGAGATGAGCTGTGCGACAGGTGACATCAAGCTAACGACCCAACAAGGAACAGGTGAGAGAGCACGAGGGGGCGGGGAGAAGCAGAGTGGTTGCACGCTAAAGCTGACACAGGTGGTAGGCCATGAGGAGCTGGAAGCAAAGCAACAAAGAGACGCAAAGTTCCATTGCCACTGACCACGGTGTTCGAGACGTGAAAGAAATGTACAGAAATATACGACGACCTGAGGACGAGCTCCTTCCCCAGCGGACAGTAAAGATTTATGGAGCCTATCATTATTATTACTGCAGTGTTAGGATATTAAATATAGTCACAAACATTTTTATTAACCACTAATTGGTAACTAATATCAGTGTTTGATGTTTGTTCCCAGTCTCCTCTTTGACTCACTTTCCCTTTCACATGCTACCTCCAAGGTTACCGCGGTAATTACGACCTCTACAACTCTGAAATATGTTTATTTGTGGGCAAAGAAAAATAGCATTAACTCCTGCGGCCACCTTGGTGACCTCAGTAACACGGGGCAACCAAGAGTTCTTCCCATGAAACCCTAGAACCTGGTTCTGCTCAGTCTAAGTTTGTGGGTGCCAGCTGCCTCGCTTCTTCACCACAAGTTAATTCCCAGCCTCCTGATGTCAGGAATTTCCATTATTTCAGGGCTCAGTGTCCCCACCAGTTAGTGAGAACGACGTGGACAATAATTGGTGTTATTTGTGAGATGAGTAATTGCTTCTTCAGTTTTCCATCCAGGCAGCAAAGGTGGTCATTCTGTGGGCGGCGTCCTCAGGCGGTGTTTATTGTGCTGTCATGTGTCCTCCAAGGGGAGGGACGGACAAGTGGACGGAGACAGGCGTGGAGCACCGAGGGAACGACGGCAGCTGCTGTCATTAGTGATTCTCAAGACAACCCCCTCAACCTTGGCCTCTGAAACTACAAATCCCTCTGCAGTGTCACTGTTGGGGCGGGGGCTGAGTCACCGGCCGTCATAATGGGACCGCGGCAGCCGGGCGTTGATGAGCAAGCGGCGCACACTTGACTGGCTTCATGTTTGAGTTTCAGTGGCAGAAAGTCAACAGGACTTTCATCTCATTTCTAAAGCAACAGTTTGACAAAGAGGCAGCGTAGAGAGAAGTGCAGTATTTGTACCACTTAATTACTGCTTGTTCATCAGTTCGTGAGTGAGTGCTTACAGTCACTTCACTTCTCCAGCGTTGACACGTGTGAACCACCACGGCCTGCACGTGCTCAGTAGTGGCGCCTCTGAAAACATCTTCCTCTCTTCAGCGTCTTCGTCTTCCTCAGTGGACGGCGTGATCAGGTGTTCATCCTCATCAGAAGCTTCGGGTGGAAGACCCTCAGGATTGAAAGAAGCCGCCGTTGTCTACCTCTCGGGACAGGAGGGAAAGTAACTGAAGTTTTTGCACTCAGTAACTCTATTTCATTACAGTAGTTGCAGTATCTTTACTCACTTTGTACTTTTACTCTTCTACCTTTATCTCAACCCATCAGTTACTAAATACTGTCGAGAGAAGAGTTTGCCAATAAAACACAAAAAAAAGCTGATGAGGCTGACGATGATGATGATTATGATGAAGATGTTCCTCAACAGCTGCCAACGTCAAGAGGACGCCGTCAGCTGGAACGCGGCACGAGAACATCAGCTCCTGTGGTCAGCCGGCCTGTAGAATGACAGTGAACTACCAGCTGCTGCTGCAGGGGTCTCGGACCTTCTCTCTCTGTAAATGACGGAACAAACGCACTCAGCTGAGGTGAGGTGAGGAGGTGCTCACGGGGGGGAGCGGCGAGCCGCGACACCACACTTTGACGGCGGTCCCTCTGACATCATGCAGCAGATGGAAATCTCCTGCTGGGTAAATGCTGAGCCCCGGGAAGCAGAGACTCTCTCGGGGGTTATTAAGGGCCCTCGCTGCCACGCACCCGTCTGTTCGGCTCTGACAGCATCTCAAATGAAGACGAGGTGATTTCTAATAAACAGGCATGTTTTCATTCGTGCTGCCCCCCAGCTGTCATAACTGCTGCTACAACGAGATGCAGGAGCGTCTCAGGTGCTCGCTTCAATAAAAGAAGTCCTCCGTCTTCCTGTGAGATCTGTCTTGTCCTCCTGGGAAGGTCTGGGGGCCCGGTCTTGTCATTTCACCAGCTCTCTGGTGATAAATGAGGGAGATAATGTGTACTAAGCATGTCCAGCTCCTCAGAAAGCTCCCAAGTAACCCGACTGGATCAAGGCTGCTCTGTTGTTTGTCAAAGACCTTCCCAAAACCCTGAATCTGAGTCCGTCCTCTCGCTGTTTCAAGATCTCACAGCAGGAGTACAGCTTTTACTCTGCTGAGGAGCCCAACTTAGAGTTCACCTCCATTTCAGTGTGTCCCTCCCCCCGTGGAGCCCTGGTGTGTGTGAACTCTGCCCCGTCCGATCCGGGTTGAGGGTGAATGTTGCAGCTCAAACAGGTTCCTCCCGAGGAAATAAGAAAATGAGCAGGAGCAACAGTGGAGGTGGTGGTTTGGTGGTGGCTCCTCGGCTGCGACACACTGCTCCTTTAAATGCTCCCTGCTGTGTGTTTGTGTGTGCACACACTTTTGGCTCTTTGAGTCCTCAAGAAGAGTTTGCTGGAGAATTCCCAGCGCACCTGTGTTTTCATTGTGCTTAAATTCTCTCCCTGGGGGCCTGTGAGGTCATTAATGCAGACGCAACGGCATCATAAATAAACACGAGGACACAGTCCATTAATTAAAGAGACGGTGTGGATGGTAGCTGGCGCTCGCCCACAAGACCACATGTTATGAAAGAACACAAATGCTGGACTACATGTCCACAGTCCCACAGACCGTGTCACCGTGTCCCCCTTTGAGAGCAGTCGGTAAACCAGCACGATGACAGCAGCAAGCGTCTGGCCGCCGCTGCTGCTGTCATCGTGCTGGATAACCCTGATGCTGCTGGAGCCAGAGCCAGGGTCCAGGTTGGCATTAGCGTCAGGATTAATTCACCACGATCCACCGGGGACGAGAATCTTTCAAACATGTTCTGAATTACAACTGCAGAAACAATGTCTGAAGTTACAGCCAAGCACCAAAGTGGGACTTCCAGGACTGTTTGAACGTAGCTCCTGGAGGAAAGGAGGGCAACATAAAACCACTGGCGGTGAAACCCAACATCTCTCAGTCACAAGAAGTTGTGTTCAATAAAAGAAGAGGGAACGGTTCTGTAGGCTACATGAGCCAAACCAGCAAGTCTTGGTGAACCAGGTCAAAGGTCCCCGAGGTTCATTGATGCACCAGTGAGAAGGCAGCTAGTCCGGTCTGGTCCACTGACAGCCGGGACACCGTCACAGGTCAGGTGGAGTCGGGGGGTTTGCCTGAGAACATCAAGCCAGTGGTTTTCATGTTGTGGGTGATCGGGCCTACGGACCAGAGGGGTGCTGGCTCCAGGTCAGAAGGCGCCCCATCATGTCATGTTCCTCAGGCTCCGGTGCTTGTTAGGGTTGTGACCTTGACTCCTCGGGGTCGTGTTCAGCTAAAATGGTGATTACATTTCCTGGAGCCTCACACTAAGAAGCTGCAGGCAACATTAAGTATGTGAAGTAGATTTATTAGATTTCCCCCGTTATACCTTTGTAAATCATGGTTCTCGCTCAAAATAGATCTTTTTTTACTCCCATAAAGGACTGTTATTCTATTGAATGATTCATTCGACAGAAGCAATGATTTTTTTAAATGTATTTTTCAAGTCTCTTCCAGTTTAACAGAGAAAACAGATCTCCTACAGAGCAGGATTTGTCAGTCAGAGGCTCAGTAGAAATGAACTTGTACGTTTTCTTTCTTGCTTTCCAGCATTCAGCCCAGATTTATGTTGCATTGTCTCTTCGTTTGAGATTTCCATGACCATGTGAGTGAAAACGCAGGCCGACCACCGAGGCTAAGCTTTGAGGTCATTGTTGCTGTTGGATTGAGTTGGATGTCAGAAACGCTCAGAGGATTATGAAGTGCTCCAGAGTGAATCCTGGTGGCTTTGGGCTGCTCAGTTTATCATCTCAGGACCCGGTTCTGTGCATCTCGCATCCCTCCTGCAAATAAAAGAATAATAGAAAAGATCAGCAAGCGTCTGAAACGATCCATATTCCTGAGACCGTGCGTCAAACCCGACGGTACCCAAGATGCCACCCAGCTGAGGAAGATGTAGTTCAGCTGCTGGTTTTCAGGGTCTAGTCTCATCAAACATGGCTGCCTCCCGCCATCACCGCTGCCGCAGTGACTTCACCTGCTGGACCACAGCGATGTCTGAGAGACTGGCGCTGAGGGGCTGTCCCCTTCCAGGATAGCGGGATAGAGACCTTCATGGTTACGGGCTGTCAGGTGGAGTGAAATGGGTCCCACCAGTACCACGATTCTTCTCACAAAGGCCTGTTCCCATGTCCCAGTACTCAGGTGTCCAGCAATCAGCACACCTTGTTCTCCAGGTGATGGCGCAGCTGCAAGAATGCACTCATGCTCACTCTGACAACACAGCCTGGTTCTGGCTGTGTTGTCTCCTCCGAACCAGAACCATAGGTCAGTGACCTTCAGTTTATTGCGATTATCAGAAAATTGTGGCATAACTACAGTTACAGCTTGTCTGGTTACTCTAGTGTGGTGGTTAGGGCAACTGTGTGAAAGACAAAGCTGGAGTCCAAAACTCAGGAAAGCACATCGGGACCCACCTGTAGGCCAGATCCACCTTCAGGCTCCCTGCTTCTCAGTGAGGGCCATCACCCCCTTTCATCCAGGAGGGCCGAAGGTGGAGCCCCTCTTCCATCCCCATCTTTGCTCCTGGTTCCTGGGTCAGAGGTGTGATGTGGAACGGCGTCACCACTACATCGGGGATCAGCTGTGCTGCTGCCAACTCAATCCATCCTCAACATGAATCATTCTGTATATCAGAGGGAGGATTCCTGTGCTCTTGAGCAACCTTGAATAAATGTTGTACTTCTAACACGTAAAGTCTCTGTTTTACTTTTTTGTCAAAGAAGTTTTAGTGTTTTTTCTGTTCCAAAGATAAAGAAAATGTTCTAAATTCCATCATCTGGGTATCACCTTTGTCGCAGTGCCATGAAGCTGAACTGCACAGATGAAATGTCCTTATGAGACCTCAGGCCACAGGAGTGTGTGTGTGTGTGTGTGTGGGGGGGGGGGGTTAATGGGGTTCCCACATGCTTGCAATCAACCATCAAAACAGGGAAAGACCATTTTAAATTGTGAGAAGCTAAGATTTATACGGAAGACAAAATGACTTTGGCTCATTGCAGAGGTCCCGTGAGCTCCCACACTACTGTGTGGAGCCCTGAGCTGTGGCAATAAAGTGGAAGTGTTTAATGCATAAATGCTTCGTCTGCCACTGTCTTCATTCTGTACTGATGAGCGTGAAGGAGTCTGGCGCCGGCGCATGGTCCTGGTACGGCACGACAACCTTACAAACATAAAACACTGGTGTCACGTCACACCTCAACAATGATTTGAACAGATAGTGTTTGACTGCACGGCTGAAAGGCTTGGAATTCCTCAGTGAGCAGGAAAGAGCCAGTGATGCAATGATGATGACATTTGCAGGGTTAGTTAGTGATGTGACTCCTCTGACGGGGAAGACCTACAGTTACACAGTTACATGGAAACACAGTTACCGACTGTCCCTTCGCTTCCCTCGTCCGTTGCTGGCTCCACCAGCACTAAACCCTGACCAGGACCCTCCTGGATCGAACCAGACCATAGCCCCTGGACACCGACTGCCTTTCCGCCAGGGCACAAAGGGACATGGATGAATATGATACAAAGGTTAACCCTCATGGTAAATGGACTGTAGATATTTTATATTGCGCTTTTCTACCTTCGCGGCACTCAAAGCTCTTTACAGTGTCGTCTCATTCACCCGTTCACACACTGATGGTGGAGGCCGCCATGCAAGGCGCCACCCCACTCATCAGGAGCAATTATGGGTCCAGTATCTTGCTCAAGGACACTTGGACATGGTTACCAGGGTCGAGGATCGAACCAGCGACCCTTCGGTTCCTAGACGGCCACTCTACCCCTGAGCCACGCCGCCCACTTGTGTAGTTCTTTGCGCTGGACGACATGCTGGATTTACAATATCGATGAATTAATCCAGTTTCAGTCACTGAATTCTCATGGATTCATTTTCATGTCTTGTAAATGAAGCAGACCTTTGAAAATAACACTGAACTTTGAAGTCACACTCGTCACGTCGATGTCCACGTCAATCTGTACTCTATTATTACTGCCTGTCAGCTGCCACGTGTGACCTGAACGAGGCTCTCAATCATCAACACCTGTCAAGCATCAAAGCGAAACATATTTACTCACGATGAATGGAAACTATTTAATATGTAAATATCAAGTTAAAGTTCCCGCAGCCTCTCTGACATGTTAATCAGTACACAGCAGCGTTTGAAGAGGTAAAAGCTGGTACAGTTACTTCTGTCTCTGGAGTTCTGCTTCTTTGTTTAAGCGTAGTGACACATGCTGACCAGTAGGTGGTGATCACAACAACTCTTAACTGTTCGAAACAGAAGGCTTGAGGTGAAAGACAAGACCTTCAGAGTCAACTTCTCTCTGTTTTGATGTGTTTGGCTGAACTGATTCTGCCACTAACAGCTAACCTTGTTAGCATCACTGAACAGATACACCTGGAGTACTGACCTACGTGGAGTAGAGACTCACCGTACTTTCACACACA